>NC_073313.1:358877227-359046354 GCF_027595985.1 Sorex araneus | reverse complement strand
ACTGGGACAAAGTTTGGCAGTTTCTCAACAAGTTAATAATAGAGTTACTATATGACCCTGCAATTGTACTCTTAGGTGTACAGTTAGCCAAAAGATTTAAAACAGGGACTTCTGTGCCAATGCCCACTTCTTTCTTCCCAAGAGTCCACGGGAGGAAGTAACCCAAATAGACATCAGTGAGATGAAATACCAAACAGCGTATCACTTGTATCACTTGTCATCCCATTAATCTTCGATTTGCTCAAGCGGGCTGGTAATTTGTCCCTGTCACGTGCTAGTGTAGCCTAATGGTATCTGCTTGCTCCAGGAACAGGAAGAGCCTCAAACCGTTCACTCAGGTTTTTGATAAAGAAGTCTGACAGTCTTGTAGGTGGGCGGCCACGTGGTCTTTTGACGCCCCGTGGAACCCAGTCGGTAACAGCTCTAGTCCAGCAGTCATCTCTGAATCGCATTATGTGTCCGGCCCATCTGATTTTTCATGCCTTGGCAAACGAGACAGCGCCCCTGATTCTTGATCGTTGACGGATGTCGGAACTCTGGATTCCTTCTCTCACTTGAGTGAAATGTGATACTCCAAGCATAGCTCTTTTGATTCCTCTTTGGGATACCCGAATAGGGTTCTCATCCTGTTTGTGTAGGGCCCAGGTCTCTGAGGCATATGTTAGTGCAGGAAGAACGGTGGAGTTGAAAAGATATGCCTGGAACCGAAGGTTCTTCGTCCTCTTAACCATTTCTTCGATACTCTTGAAGGCATTCCACGCTGCTCTCTTCCTCCTGTGCAGTTCTGGCGCCAAGTCATTCCTCATGTTGAGTTCTCAGACCCAAGTACACATAGCTGCTGCATTCGGAGATGTTCGTTCCGTTGAGACAAATGGAATGTCAGGGACTAGATTGTTTTTCATGAACATTGTTTTGGTGAAATTCAGCTGCAGTCCGACCTTTCCACACTCACAGTTGAGAACAGCATATATGCAATGAAATATTACTTAGTCATAAAAAGAAATGAGAATCTGACACGTGCTTGACAGTAGGCGAGAACCTTGGAAACACGACGCTAAGTGTGATACACAAGACTTCAAAGGAGGAACCTTGTGTGATACCTCTTATTCTTTTTTTATTTAGGAGTACTACTATTTATTCAGTGATTGATTAAGCTGACTGAATTTGGCATGAACCCTACATTACTTTTTACTTTTTTTAAATTCAGAATGTTAATTTAATTTTATTTATTTATTATTATTATTTTTAATCGAATCACCATGAGATACATTACAAAGCTTTCCTGTTTGAGTTTCAGTCATACAATGATCAGACACCCAACCCTCCACCAGTGCACATACTCCATCACCAGTGTCCCAAGTAGCCCCCACCCTCCCACCCATCTCCCTGCCTCTGTGGCAGACAATCTCCCCTATATTCTCTTTTGTATTGCTTGTTATGGATAGCATAAGATGGCCGTGTGCTCCTGGAATTCTAAAATTTTAGGAAATTAGGGTCTGGAGAAATCTCTGCAGTGAGCTGCTCACTTGAGAGATTCTTTCGTATGTCTCTGGATCATGGCCGTTAAGGAGCTTAAGTAGCAGCCAGAGGCAGTTTGTGGGCTGACCTCCAGGGTCCCATTGGGATGGGGTGTGGGGGGTGGTGGTGAGAGGGACCGGCACATCCCCTATCCCCTGAGGCCTGGAGTTTGCCGTCCCTGAACCTGCACTTCTCATTGGGTTCTGGAAGTTGGCAGCCACTGGGGTTTTTAGGATGCAGGTGGAGGGACGACGCCTGCCCTGTCTGAGGCACCTGGTGAAGTCGGCCTGGCTTGAAGTCCGGAGGCATCTCTGCAGAGAGCTGCTCAGTTTGGAGATTCTTTCAAGTGTCTCTGGATCGTGGTCCTGGTTTCCATCTTTTCCAGAGAAATAAACTATTGGCATATGCTCTGCAGGGCGCGCCCACTCACCCGTAGCCAGCCCTAACTGCAGCTTTTGATCTCTCTCGAGATTTATGGGTCTCTGAAATATGGCCGGTAAATGAGCTTGTACAGCTGAGCCGGAGGTGGTTTGCGGGTGTGACTCCCACATACCGAACTTTTGGCTGTTTAATATCTCAGTAAACTTGGCCCCAAGTTGTTGGGGTCTGGCCAAAGGCACAGTGGCAATTTTGGGGGCATCAGGAAGCCTAAAGGCACCATCAGGCTGCTGATGCTCTCGCCCCCCAGGTACAGGTTGACCTTCTGGCAGCCTGTGATACCTGTTATACAGAATATACAAAATAAGCAACGCACAGGGGCAGAAAGCAAATGAGACATTGCCAGGGGTAGGAGATGGGAAGAATCCGGAGCTAGTGTCCAGGGTACAGAATTTGGGTTGGGGGCAATTACTATGATGTGAATCATCACTTACAAGAAAACCAAACCTTGTTTTATTAAATAGGATCAAAATCAGGGATGGTTAGTTGACACTGGCCTCTAGAGAACTGAGGAGAGGGAAGGAAAGAAATTGATGGGGGTGGGGGTAAGAAGACCCAGGTGAGGGCAGTAGCGGCAAGGGGCAAGACCTTGGCCACATTGGTGTGTAGAGGGGGTAATATCCATGTATTTTAACCACAAAAACAGCCAAACTGAGAGCAGGAGATGCGAACTACAGCAGCCAAACCTAGCAATGCTTCTGTCAAGGAGGCCTGCTGAGGGAGGGGAGGGAGCCGGGGACACCAGTGCAGGGGAGCAGGGGTACTGATTGCCCTCGGCTGTATGTGTGAATAACGCCACTGAATCGCAGACCTACATGGTTTAAATGGTCATTTTTTTTTTTTTTGCTTTTTGGGTCATACCCAGGCATGCACAGGGGTTACTTCTGGCTCTGCACTCAGGAATCACTCCTGGCGGTGCTCGGGGGACCATATGTGATGCTGGGAATCGAACCTGGGTCGACCGCGTGCAAGGCAAATGCCCTACCTGCTGTGCTATCACTCCAGCCCCTAAATGGTCAATTTTACCTGAGGTCTCTTTCTTCCCACGATGGGACCGAAGGAAAATAGGAGAGAACGTGAAAGGAAGGCGTCTAGGCCGCTCTCTATACCCCAAACCCACGGCTTTACGCCTCGTTGGTTCTAGCACTTCATTTGGAATCCCAGTTCAGACCATCTGCGTGGTTCTCAGCGGAGTGATCATCTAGCAATACCATGTTTGTTTGGGAAACTCTGGACTATAAAGCAATTTTTTTTTAACATAGCATCCCTCTGGACAACAGGGTAAAAGGAAGGTTCCTGTTTTCAACCAAAAAAAAACAACCAGGTCAGAAGCTGTGTTGCTGGACCCTTTGCCTTCCCGTGCTTCCAAGGGGAGCTTTTGCTTGGGCGTTTGCCATTATGCAGGGGCACGCTAGGGCTCTAAATCTGGCCCGAAGGGTCTCTGACGGCGGCTCCCTGGGACTTTCAAAGCTGGAACACATGGGTTGAATTAATCAACTTTAGGTGAAAGAGTAAACAAGATCCCTCCCTCTAGACTGAGCAGAGCAAGACAGGAACAGCTGAGGGCAGATTCTTTCACATTTGAAAGATTTAAAATTAAGAGGTTGGATAACGGAAGAGTTTTATACTCAGAGAAATCAATCAAACCAGAAAGGACAAACAGCACAATTTCACTCCTGTGTTATTGAAACCCACATGGGGGCTTGGAGGAGAGCAAAGAATTAACTAAAAATAGGGGCCAGAGAGAGTACAGCGAGTGGGGTACTTGCCTTGCACAAGCTGATGTGGATTCAACCCCAGCACCCAGCTCCCCCCTGCACCACCAGGCGTGATCCCTGAGCACAAAGCCAGGAGTCATCCCTGAGCACTGCAAGGTCTCACCCCAAAATTCTCCCCCAAAGGCTTGAGGGGTGGTTGGGAAAACGGGATAATGATGGTGGGAAAGTGCAATGGTGGTGGGATGGGTGTTAGAATACTGAATGTAATAAATCATCATGAACAGCTTTATAAAAATTAGTTAATTTGAAAAAATGGTCCCCCCAAATAAATCTAAAATAAAAATAGATTCTCAGTGATAACCAGGGGGAACAGGGTAAAGAATGAGGAGGGTGTAAACCTTGGGCAAAAGGAGTCGATTGTGTCATGAAGGGCAGGATTGGACTTTGAAGGGTAAGCTTAATACTGTATGTGCAGATTTTGATTCTAGCCATGTACTGAGAAATTTTACGTAAGGTTATAAAGCAATAAAAATAATGCAATGAATAATAACAAATAAGTTATAATGCAATAAAAATGGAATAGAAAGAAGTGAGGTGTTTAACTGGAAAAATACTTTTTGAGCAGCGGATAGCAGTGGCGTTCAAACATGAGTGAGCATTAGTGATCGCCTCTGATTCAGGAGGTTTGTGGTGGGTCTTTATTTATTTTTCAGGGGGCTAAGACCACACCTAGTGGTGCTCCGGGACTATTCCTGACCCTGTGCTCCTGAGTGGCCCTGGCCAGGTTCAGGAGGTTTGAGGTCACTGCAGCCAGATTTGAGGCAAGTCTCATCCTTCCTGTACCATCTCTCCCTCCCGTGCAGGATGTTCATTTTAAACAAGCGTTCTGGGATGTTCTTATTCAGTTGGTCCACAGGACACACTTGGAAAACACCTGGAGAGCCTTTGCAAGAATGTCCTAATTTAGCTGCACCCAGCTGGGGTCGGGTATCAAGAGAACATTTGTAAAGGGGCTGAACTATTTCAGGAATCTCAAGGGGAGAGCCAGCTAGGATGGAACAATATGTCGCACGGAATGCAGACAGGACACTCCTGAAACTCTGCTCCGCTCAGCAAGCGAGGTCTCGACAGTAAACGAACACCCACCCCTCGCCACCAGTTTGGCAGCCAGCGGTAGATGCGCACTCTCGCCGCTAGGAGGAGCCCAAGGATTTCCTCACAAAATCCCTTTCCGCTCAGCAGGAAATTGAGGTCAAGGACTTGCTGGGGTTTTATTGCCAAGGAAGAAAACAAAGAAGGAAAGAGCGGAAAGGTTAAACGCACTGGAATGCCCTTTCCTTTGGGCTCTTGTTTAAACTTTTGCATTTTAAAAAGTGTTTTCCTAGGTAGCCTGGACTGGATTTGCCAGGATTATTGAAGGGGAAATCATTGTAACCCTATAGTATATACTTCAAACTTGCTAAGAGTAGAGCATATAATCACACACACACACACACACACACACACACACACACACACACACACACACACACACACAGAGTAGGTGAGGGGAAGAATGTGCAAAGTAACCTTACTCTGGTTATCACTTAGCTACCGATAACTGCCTTAAATCATCATGTTGTGCATACACGGCACACAGATTCTCATACTTGTTAAAACTGTAAGGGAGGTTTGACTTAAGACTATCGCTTTTTTAAGGTGTCAAGTTCACTGCAAGGAGAGTGATCTGGCTTGGCTCTGCACCTAATAAGGGCAAATGAGGACTAAGAGCCCAGGACAAGTCTTCGGGTGAGAAATGACGGAGACGCTGAGATTAGGGGGACTCTTGAGAACCCATTTGACAGGATTCCAGCAGAAGGCAGGCCAGGGACGTCAGAGATAGGGGATGTAAAATGTGATGGATAGGGACAGATCCCATGTGGGGAGTTAGGTCTAGACTGGCAGAAGTCTTGCTAAAACTGGACTCTGCAGTCAGGGGGTGTGGTGGGTGTGGAGGGCAAGGTTGAAACCTGCTGGAAGGAGACTTGGAGGGGTCTGAGGAGAGTTTGGTCAAAGGCAGAGCCCTTGTCAGGATTTATGGGCAAAGATCTGTTTCTCTCAATTTCCTTTCCCATTTCTTTTCTTACCTTTCTTCTATAAGATTAAAGGGTGGTCCTGAGGGCAAAGAGAATCTCCAAAGGATCCAAGATTTAGCAGAAGATTAGAATAGGAACTATTCCCAGCCCCCAGAAGAAAAAAACAATGTTGGTACCTTCCATTCATGCATTCCCCCCCTGCCCACTCCCCCTTCGCACATCATATATCAAGCACTGTGTCCACCTAGGCAGGGGGGTTGGGGATCCAGAATTTAAAACCTCTCTTTTAGGCCAGAGATAGTACAGGGGTTAAGGCTTGCATACAGCTGACCCTGGCGCAGTCTCTGGTACTACAACTGATTCCCTGAGCACCCCCAGGAGTGATCATGAGCACAGAACCAGGAGTAAGCCCTGAGCATCACCAGATGTGGCTCAAGGCCCCCCCCCACACACACCCCACCCAAACAAGCTGCAAACAGAAGCAAATAACCCTCTTTCACACAAACAGCCTAACCTTGGTATATACAACTGATTGTAAAGTAAGGCAATCACATACACACACATTCTGATCTACAAAAAGCATATCTTTTTTTTTTCTTGCTTTTTGGGTCACACCCAGCAATGCACAACAGGGGTTAGTCCTGGCTCATGCACTCAGGAATTTCTCCCGGCAGTGCTCAGGGAACCATATGGGATGCTGGGAATCGAACTCAGGTTGGCAGCATGCAAGGCAAACGCCCTACCTGCTGTGCTATCTCTCCAGCCCCACAAAGGACATATCTAAACACTCAAGTCTCTCTCTCTCTCTCTCTCTCTCTCTCTCTCTCTCTCTCTCTCTCTCTCTCTCTCTCTCTCTCTCTCTCTCTCTTTTTCTGGTTTGGAGGCCACATCATGCATGCTCAGGGGTTACTCCTGGCTCTGCACTCAGGAATCACCCCAAGGTACTCAGTGGACCATTTGGAATACCAGGGATTGAACCCGGGTTCAGCTGCATGCAGGGCAAATGCTCTCCCTGTTGTACTACCATGCTGGCCCCCTTCCCTCTTTTGTTTTCTAAATCTAGAAAATAAATGGAAGGGGCCAGGAAGCTAGGGCAAGGGCTGGAAAGAGAACATAGGCCAACCCCTCACTGCCTGGCCCCCAGTGGGCTGGAGCAACAAAACCGTCAGCCTGGACTGCCCGGCAGAGTCCTCAGGAACTGGCCCTCCGTCTCCAGCACTGCTGTAAGGTGCCCTACTTCCACCACCGCCAAAACAAGGAAAAGAAATGGAAAAATTTCCCCCAATTTAATCTTAGACTCCCTAGAATGTGTCAAAAGAACAAAACCTGCAGAGTGATTCCATCAAGATGTCCTACGTCTGGCTTCCCGAAGTGTCCGAGCCCTAAATGGATCAGGCATTTAGCCAGGTACCTCATTACTTGAAATAAACTCACAAAGGCGCCTGCATGCTGCATTTCTAAATGAGAAAGGGACTCAGAAAGGCTAAGCACTTGACCAAGGTAAAATTGCCAGAAAAGCAGAAGGAGTCTGATCGAGGTCTGATCTGCTTTTCTCTGGGTGGAGGGGGACATCCTGAAGTGTTCAGGGGCTCTTCCTGGCTCCATGCTCAAGAGTGAGCCCCGGCTGTGCTCAGAGACCACAAGTGGTGCTGGGGATTCAAACCAGGACCTCAGCCTTCATGGCCACAGGCTTTGGCAAAAGCATCACCTCCTCTCACACACTCTTCTGGGCCCTCGATCACTTCAAATTGAAATGGGCTCTTCACACATGCTTGTAGCCTTTTTTTTTTCCTCTTTGGTTTTGGGGTCACATCTGGCAATGCTCAGGGGTTACTCTTAGCTCTGCATTCAGGAATCACTTCTAGCAGTGCGCAGGAGACCATGGGGGATGCCAAGGGCCAAACCCAGATGGGCTGCCTGCAAGACAAGTGCCCATCCACTTTACTATAGTTCTGACTCCAAAAAGTAATGGGTTATAAAAAATTTCCAACTTTATAACCTTCAAATTCACTGGTTTTCCCCCCATGAAATTTTTATACTTCTGGAAAAATATGGCAGCTTAGGAAACACACATTTTATTCATTTCCTTCCTAATCCAATAGGGGTGACCATCATCAAAGACATGTGAAATGAGGAAAAACTATATCTGCACAGAACAGAGAGAAGCATTCAAGTCTGAGACACCCTGAGGACTTTTACTAGTGTCTTAAGTGCTTTAGGTTAAAGAGTACCCAGGTAACTTTACTAATTGTCCTTAGTCAATTTTTTTAAAACGTGTCCAATCAAATTGAAATTATACACAGAGTGTATAAAATTTTAATACAAAAATACAATGTTGTCTCATGCAATATTGTTTGTCTAATATTCCAATTTAACTGGCTTACTGCATTTTCCCTGGTATCACATGGTGTACCGAGCACCACTGGGAATGACTCCTGAGCACTGATACTGGAGTAGCTTCTATTTCTACTTCTCTATCTCTTCTAATATCCCCAAAATAAAATGATTATACTTTTAGAAACCTTTTCATTTCTTTCAGAGAGAACTCAACTGCATCAGTTCAGGCCTGGGAGAGAGCTCAGAGGGCTGGGGGGACATGCTTTACATGCCAGAGCCCTGGCACCACCAGATTGGCCCCAAAGCAAACAAACAAAAAACATCTATGGCGACAATTTGCTTGCATCTGGAACCATTCCATGTCTTCAAGTGATGTTTTTCTCTATGTTATATTTGGACAATTTAGCATACAAGATTGTCTTCTTAATAACTCCCCCTTTTATTAAGGGGCTAGTTCCATGAGTGCGGGGGTCAGGGGATGCCCGGGGTAATACCTGAGATGCTCAATCTGGCAGTGCGGTGTCTGGGCCAATGCTGTATATGCTGTGTGGCACACTAACGCCTCGTGCACACTAGGCATGAGCCTGACCCCTGGAGCTACTGCCCTACTCCCGGTGTCCCTTCTTTAAAGGACAGATTATGCATGCAATCACACACAGCAGGCTTCTGAAGATTGAGTTCATTTGGGAGGGCCCAGGGGTTAAGGTGCAGGCCTGGCATGTGACCAAGCCTGCTTGGGTCCCTCATACCACAAGGTACACTGAGCATGACCAGGTATGGCTCTGGAGGTTCCCACCCACCAAAGCAAACAAAAAATTAAAGTTATTATATTTCTTTTTTTGCTTTATTGGGGGGTCACACCCGGCGATGCGCAGGGGTTCCTCCTGGCTCTGCACTCAGAAATTACTCGTGATGGTGCTCGGAGGATTGTATGAGATGCCAGGGATTGAACCCAGGTCAGCCACGTGCAAGGCTAACACCCTACCTGCTGTACTATCACTCCGGCCTCATATATTATTTCTTAACTAGGAAATGTATTCTCATTCTGGAGGGGGAAATGATGGAAAGAGGTTCTATTTGGAGGTTCAGCACTCAGGGATCACTGCTGGTGGTGCTCAGGAGATCATATGTGATACCGAGGACAGAACCGGGGTCAGAACGATGCAGGCAAGTGTCTTGCCCCTGCTCTAACCAGCCCAGAAGAGGTTATATTGGGGCTGGGGGACCAGAGAGAGGGGTGGCCATGTTCTTATGACACAGTCACAGTGAACTCCCTGGAGAATGCTGAGCTGTGCCAGTCTGTCCACATGTGCTGGGCTTTCCTGGTTTCTGCCAATGACTCTTAGAGTCATGCCAGCTCTGTCCCCAAAGCTCCTACTGTTCCTGCCACTGCTGTCAGAGGCCGCCACACCCACACCTGTCCTCATTCTGGGAGACTGGAATATCCTTAAAGGAACACGCCAGAACAGAGAGTCCAACACATTCCGGAAGTAGGTGACAGCATGTTTTGCTCCTGACCACAAATGCAGCCTCTGCTCTCCCCAGGTGCCTTTTAAAGAAACTTGTTCTCTCAGCTATATCAGGTTGATCATATGACACACAGTAAACTCCTGCCCCGGTAAATGATGACAGAGGTAACACTTCCTCCCATAGACATCTCTGTTTTGTTGTTGTTGGGGTCCACACGTGGTGGTGGAACTTGGGGCCTGCTCTCAGCTCGGTGGTTGGGGACCACTCCCAGCGGTACTCAAGGGACCACGTGATGCTGGGGAATTGCACCCCTGCTTCCTGCACACAAATGATGTGCTCGGCCCCCTGAGCTCTCATTCCAGTCCTCCAAAGGGGTTTTGTTGTTTGGGGTCCCCCAAGTAGAGCTCAGGAGGACCCTCCAGGCAATCCCCAGCCAACCAGGAAAGGGGTTCATTGTGAGAGCCCCGGGATCTGGTGCTGCTTGGGGAAAGAGTTTTGGCAGAGAAGTTGAGAAGCACCTATGAGGCCTCTGTAAGTGCTCACTTGCTCCCAGGCCAGGACCACACTGGGGTAAGATTCTTTGTTTTTGCGGGTGAAGCTCATACCCAGTGATGCGTGGGGAACCAAGAAAGAGCTGTGACACGAGTCCAGGGGTCCCAGATGCAAAGCACGTGCTCCTTTCCTCAGAGTCATCTCCCCAGCCTGGGGTCAGACTCGCATGTTTAAATATAAAAGTGGAACTCCTTCTACACAAAAAACTGACAAAGTTTCCCAGCATGTGGCCATGGTAGAGACATTGCTCCTCGGTGGCACTTCCAGGGTTGCCATGTTACCCACCAATCCCCGAATTTCCATACTAGGAAGCAAAGTCCACACCTCCTAGTCACCTCCTAGAGGAATATGGTTGCACACATGATGAGGGTCATACTAAAGGCAAAACTAAACACATTAAGTGTGTATGTATTGGGGGCCACATCCAGCATTCTTGGGAGCTACTCCAGCTCTTCACTTGGGGGGGTCATTCCAGCAGTGTTTGGGGGAGCATGCAGTGCTAAGGGTTAAATTTAGGCCCCCTTGTGCATGCACTCAACTCTTCTTGAGCTCTTTTTCTCTCTGGCCAGTCCCAGCGGCATTCTCAGGGCAGCGAAGGTACACTTTGAACACACATATCTGCAAGCCTACAAAACACACGCACGCACACGCACACGATTATTTGGAAATACTTGAATATTTGAGTGTTCCAAAGAAACAGTCTTCGTGAAAAATCACAAAGCAAATGATAGAACATATTTCACTTCCTGGCCAGCGTGGTCGGTGTTTTGATCATTTCACACATGGGTGCTTGTGTGTTTTCTTTTCTTAATCTGGGGGTATGAATAACAAGGAGAAATATTTTTACATTTAACATGAAACCCCCCCTGACTCTTGACACTCCATGTGCATGTATACTCATGACTTCTCCCTATCGGCATGCTGCAGCCACAGCCACTGGACACGTTCCTGCCTCCTTCTAAGAAGCCACAAACATTCTTCTCAGCTCACTTTCATCCTGAACCAAAATAGCTCTTCAAGTTAATTATGCTTAGAGTGGGGATTTTGTGCCAAACACCTAATACCTAACCGTTAATTATTATTTTCTAAGTATGGAAAGTTGCCGCATAAGCTGTTAAGTGCATGTCAAAACTTGGTTCCTGCCCCTGGGCTCACCCTTATAAGTTTCTAAAACAAATCAGTTCAGTCTACACAAAGCTCAAATTAAAGATAAATCGCAACTTGAAAGAAGCAAAATTCTTCTAAATCCCTACAAAGTTACTTTTTTTTTTTAACCAAGATTTGTTGTTTTGGGGATAGAAATTTTTTAAATTAATCTCCTGACAACATACCATGCTACGGCTCAAGGAAAGCGCATTGAACTTACAAAGAGACCGCTGAAGTTGTGATAAAATTTTAGTTATGCCTTATTGTCTCAAAAGATAGCCTCACACAACAACAGACAACCCTTTAGTGCCACCTCCTTCGGCGATCGACTAAAGTGCTAATCTATGAAGCCACCATCACAGAGCACCAGAGATAGTAGGAGATGGTAAAGATTTTGTTTTCCTTATTAAAAACTAGCCATAGTGGGGAGATAGCACAGCAGATCGTACCTTTGCCTTGCATGTGGCCAACCCGGGTTCAATTTCCAGAATCCCAGATGGTCCCCTGACCTCCGCCAGGAGTAATTCCTGAGTGCAGAGCCAGGAGTAACCCCTGTGCATCGCTGGCAGTGACCCAAAAATAAATAAAATAAAATAAAATAAAATAAAATAAAATAAAATAAAATAAAATAAAAAATTAGCCACAGTGGGTGGAGAGATAATACAAGAGGCAAGGCCTTTGCCTGCATGTGGCCAATCCCAGATCAGAATCCAGTGCAGCATATGACACCCCCTGAGCCCTGTCAGGAATGTCCCTTGAGCACAGACCCAGGAGTAAACCCTGACTACAGCCAGTGCTGAACCCAAACCCTGAAATCCATTTAGCCACAGGGAACCAAAGAGATAGTACAGAGATGAAGGCAAATGCCTTGCATGTGCTGACCCCGTTTGACCTCTTCGACCTCCAGCATCACTTCTGTCCCAAAGCACCAACCAGGAGCAACTGCTGAGTACCACAAGCCAGGAACAGCTCCTGCTGGACCCCACGCCAAGCACGGCAGTATCACCCGCTATGCTCCCCAAAGAAACGAACTAGCTTAGCCACACGGGAGGCATGCCAGACTGCACTGGCCACTGGCCACCCCTGCCCTCTGCAGCTTCTACACCCTTTGATAAACCACTGGGCTTGGCCTAAGCCCCTTGAGGTGACTCTTTTTGTCTCTAACCAAACATGTCGAAGGTAACAAACACTTATCTCCAGAGGGGATAGTACAGGAGATAAGGGGCTTGCCTTGCGTGTGGCTAGCCCCAGCACAAATCCCTGAGCCTGCCCAGGAGTGACCCCTGACCACAGCCAGCTGTGGCTCCAAAATTAAGGCATTTGCCTTGCACATGTCCTACCCAGGTTCAATCCCTGGCAGCCCATATGGTCCCCTGAACACGGAGCCAGGAGTAAATTCTAAGCACTGCCAGGTGTGGCCCAAAAGCAAAAACAAAAAAGAAAGAAAGAAATACCTATTTCTCAACTGAATAGTTGAGAGTACTGTGCTTCCCTATTTAAAAAAAAAAAAGTAGGGGGAAGGAGGAGAAAAATGCCTGTGTAAAGCACAGCAGTTAGGGTGTATGACCCACATGCACAGGACCCATTCCTGGTGCCTATGTAGCACTGTATCATGGTGTTAAACCACCTGTGTGTCGCTGGGGGAAAGTCATCCCAGATATAGAAGGGAACACCAAGTAATATGTGATTGGAGATCCCGCGCGGGAAGGGAGATGCGTGCTGAAAGTAGACTAGAGACTGAACAGGATGACCACTCAATACCCCTATTGCAAACCACAACACCCAAAAGGAAAGAGAGAGATCAAATTGGAATGCCCCACCACAGAGGCGGGGTGGGGTGGGGGGGATGGGATTGGAGGGTGGGAGGGATACTGGGTTCATTGGTGGTGGAGAATGGACACTGGCAGAGGGATGGGCTCTCAAACATTGCATGAGGGAAAAACAAGCACTAAAATGTGTGAATCTGTAACTGTACCCTCACTGTGACTAAAAATTAAAAAATAAATAAATTTAAATTAAAAAAAAAAAGATAAACCCTGGAAAAAACCCGAGTGCCCTAGAACAGATGACTGGTTGAAGAAACTCTGGTACATCTATACAATGGAATACTATGCAGCTGTTAGAAAAAATGAGGTCATGACGTTTGCATATAAGTGGATCAACATGGAAAGTATCATGCTAAGTGAAATGAGTCAGAAAGAGAGAGACAGACATAGAAAGATTGCACTCATCTGTGGAATATAGAATAATAGACTATAAGACTAACGCCCAAGAATAGTAGAAATAAGTACCAGGAGGTTGTTTCCATGGCTTGGAGGCTGGTCTCTCATTCTGGGTAACTCAGGGAAGGGACCACCAAGTAGAATGTGGTTGGAGGTCATGTGGGGGAAGGGTGATGCGGGCCGAATACAGACTAGAGACTGAACACAATGGCCACGCAACACCTTTATTGCAAACCACAACACCTAATCAGAGAGAGAGAACAAAAGGGAATTCCCTGCCATAGTGGCAGGTGGGGTGGGGGGAGACGGGACTGGGGAGGGGGGGAGGGATGTTGGGTTTACTGGTGGTGGAGAATGGGCACTGGTGAAGGGATGGGTTATCGAACTTTGTATGGGGGAAACATGAGCACAAAGATGTATGGATCTGTAACTGTACCCTCACGATGACTCTCTAATTAAAAATAATAATAATAAAAAAAATAAAAAAATAAAAAAAGATAAACCACCTATGTGTCCCCCACCCCACAGCTGCTGGCCCCTAAGAAAGCGAAGCAAAACACTGCAAGTCAGGAAGATGGCTCAGAGTGCTAGAGATCCAGGGTCCGTCCCCAGCATCACATGGCGTGTCCTGCCCCCGCACCACCAAGTGACCTCTGAGACAGGAATAGCCCTGAGTACCGCCAGTATGACCCCCAAAACAAAGCGAATCAAAAGAAAAACACTAGCCTAAATGATTAAAATGGGATAGGACTGATTCCTTTCGAAACACTGAAAAAAATTCACCTCAGGAGCCTGCGGCTTACTGAACTGTAGTGACTTCACCAGAAACCATCTCACCATCTCTGCAGGGATTTGTTCACTGTCCTTGCCCAGCCAGCATATCTTTCTTTCCAATTCATTACAAAAACAAAAAACAAAAAACAAAAAACTCAGAAAACATCAAACATAGAATTGTAAAACTAAAGGTATTTTTTTCCCCTTTTTTTGGAGAGGGGAGCCCTCCAGGTAGTGCTCAGCTAGGTATGGCTCCTGAGTGCAGAACAGGGGGCGTGCATGCAGCTGACCCAATTTCAATGCCCAGCTCCACAAATGGGGTCCCCACCAAGAGTGATCTCTGAGCGTCAAGCCAAGAGTAAGCCTTAGGCACCAAAAAGAAATAAATCTGTAATTCCTCCATTCTCAAATGAGTAAATTCTAGGAAGTCTATTTCAAAGTATGGTAATAATTCTCCTGCTTCAGAATAGACTGTCTACAATATTGGACAGGGGAAGTCAGACAAAGAGGTGTACATCCTGTGTGGTTTCATTCCCATAATGCCAGGGGCTGGCAGAGGTAGGAAACACGTGCCTGACCAACTATCAGTCTCACCTCAGGAAAGAAGGAAAACATGGTCTGCAATCAGGTCAGATCCTCTCACAGAGCTAAAGACCAGTCACACATTAAGAAGATTTTATTTTCTTTTAATTGCCTGTTTGGAATGTTATGAAACTTTTCTAAGCACCCTGAATAATCTGATTTTACTAAATAGGGTCAATGTGGGTGGTCACGAATGGCAAATGTTCATTTAATTCGTTATTATCACGCACAGTGGCCAGACTGAACAGGCATGGGAAGGTCGGTGTTGGCACACCTCTTCACATGACCACTTGAGTTCTCTTTTCTGTTTTCTGTATTTGGGGGAGGTGTTCAAATGGCCATGCAAGGCGATACTCAGGATCCCAGCTCAGGAGTGTCCCCTGATGTTGACTGGGGGGCTGGGGGGGCCATATGAGTGCCAGCTATTGAACTGGAGTCAGCGGCATGCAAGGCAAGCTCCTTACTTCCTATACTATTAAGTATCTTTCTTAAAATAGTTTTTCAAGAGGCTGTGAAGGGAATTTGTGAATGTAAGTCACACCCTGGACATCCACAACCAAGACCGAGAAGGGGGTGTGGAGTGGGGACGGGGCGTGGGTGGTGAGGCCTAGAGTCACCTGCACGGGTTACAGGGGAAGAGTCATGCTCTCTGAGCCTGAATGGCAGGCTGGAAAGGGACACGTGCCAACAGTTTGCGTCCTCCTATTTTGGGTAGCTTTTTATGTTATTTAGGAAGTTTGCACCCATGTGTACCAACACAAAACCAGAGAAATTATTGGTGCTGTCTATACAGCGGGATGGGAAGAGTACATGTCACAGAATGAAAGACCATGCACTTGAGAGCCATAAGAACCAGAGTCAAGTTCTCACTCTTCCATTCCCTATTTATATGACCGTGTAGAAATGATCTGGTTTCTCTCAGCTTACCTTTCTCCCGTGGACTGGGGCCACCCGCCGTGCACTGGCTCGGCAGGAGTATCCGGTACTGAGGCCCGCCTGGGCCCCTCTGCAGACTCTGGCTGTGGGCATCAAACAGTGCTGGGAGATCTGGGTGACAGTCACTCCCCACACATAACTGCAAGGGGCCTGAGGTCTCTCTGAGACTAGGGGTTCTCATTTATTACCCCCCACGCCCAGGATGTCCGCCTATTGAGGAATGCCAAGATTAAATTAATCTACAGTCTATTTTTTTTTAATAAACCCTTCATGACCTTCTACACTGTTCTACTTAATTAAGAACTATCAGATAAGAACTAGACGTTGGGGCTTGGTGTGTGTGGAGGGCAGATCATTCATGTGGATACATGGATACATGTGCCCAGCAGGAAAAACAGACATGGCAAAGCGCACCTAGGCCCTGATCACTCCCGGTCGGCCGCTCCTCTCCAGCCCGGAGGTGGCCAGTCCCCCTCTATTTTGGGCAATGTTTCCTTGCTTTTGTTTTCCAGCTGGCATCGATCTAGTCAGGGCAAGTTTCTGGCATCCCTGTGATTTTTTTTTTTAAATTTTTATTAGTGAATCACCGTGAGGTACGGTTACAAACTTATGAACTTTCATGTTTGCATTTCAGTCATACAGTGATCGTTTGCATCCCTCCACCAGTGCCCATTCTCCCCGCCCCAATGTTCCCAGTATCCCTCCCACCACCCCCACCCCCTCCCCCACCACCCCACCCTGCCTCTGCGGCAGGGCATTCCCTTTTGTTCTCTCTCCTGTTCATCCCTGTGATTTGGGTGAGTGGTTCTCCCAAGTAGCGCTGGGGGCCCGGATCTAAACAAGCACAGAGTGACCTCCCGTGGGCCTGGGGTCTGTCTGTCTTCCTGCCACCAAATTACAGTATGGCAATCGCCAGGTTTCTCTCCCAGAGAGTGGGGCGGAGACCAGGGCCCCCTGGTGGTTATTTCTATTTCATTGGCTCAGATATGATCTCACGTAGGGGGAAGAAAGTGGCAATACAAGGAATGAGACACATTTGCCAGACCAGATTGGGCGACGCAGCACAAAGCTAGCCAGCCCGGTGCGACTTCAGCATTGTGGCTATCTGAACCCTGAACAGTAGGGTCCCCTCTTTCTCTCTCCAGAGAAAGGGGAAATTCCCCCAGAGCCAGGGGGAACTTTCCAGCCAGAGCCTAGACCTGGTTTCACCTCTCTCTTTCCTCACCAACAAGGGTAGGGGATCACCGGCAGCCGTTGAGCTCCCCAGGAATGTGGTGAGGGCTAAGTGAAAGAACCAAAGCACTCAGCCTTGTGCGGAATGCTACACTAGCGCCAGCGAGGTTAAGACCAGAAGGAAACTGGTCCCCCTCCAGGGCCGTGCAGGAGACGGCCACCAAGCTGACAGCTGGGCGAATCTGTCAGACAGGAAGCACGTCGGCCTCTTGCATGCCGGCTGGATTCCCTTTGGCTGAGCTGCGCCTGCCAGACTGGAAGCCCCTGAATGGGCATGTCCTGTCCAGGGCCTCGCCCCAGTCTGGCCTTTAGCTCCACCCTGCACTTCTGGCCCAGGGCCGAGTCTGGGCCAGCGTTCCTCTCTGCTCCTCCTGGTACTGCCTTTCCGGGACTTTTAGGCTTTCAGGCCAACACTGGGGTTTCCTGCGATCTAAGTGATCCAATCGTGAGACAGGGCCTTGCTCTCTGCTGGTGAGTTTTCCTGCCTTCCTCTTTCCTAAGTCTCCCTTTCCACTTCTCCCGTTCTCAGCAGAAACCTGCCCCACCCCCACAAGCCCACCCCAGGGTCCAGAGCAGGATGTGTGAGGGCAGAGCAAAGGAACCCCACTGGCCAGGGGCCAGCGGCAACCCATTGGTGCTCTTCCTCGCTAACTCCTTGTTTCCAGTAGCCAGCACACAATAGGTCCTTAATAACTACTTACAGATCGAAAGCAAATATCAAATTAATGAAAGGGCAAATATATGTCAGACAACCATTGGCCTTTTCCTGACCCTGGCCCCACACCCCATTCCTGGCCTGCTTTTCGTCTGCTTGTGGGACCAAATATGGGGGCAGCCTCAACCAGGCTTCCGGAATTGACTTTGACCTGGGCACTTTGCGCTCAGAGAACACCCAGCTGCTCTCTCAGAAGCAGGGCAAGGGGGAATAAAATGGAAGGGTAGAGATCTTTGCTTCCCTGGTTCTCAGAAAGGATGGGATCAGTGTGATGGTAGATAAACTTGTGGGGGGGGGTGAGGGGATTGAGTGGCTGTGTTAATTTATACATGGAAACAGGACGCATCCCGGGCAGAAAGCACAGCTGCTGGTAGTCAATGGCATTAATGCTAGAAAAGAGAGAGACGGTGAACCTTGGCCTCTCCCCCACCCTGGTCCTCCCCATCCCTGGTACCAGACGTCCTGATGGAGGGCATAGTCGGGTTTGTGTTCGGTGGGGGAGCATCTGCTTACACAAGTGGAACACATCTGACATGAGCCCCAGATGGTAGCAGTCAACTGTGCATGCAATTAAATTGCCAGAAGGACATGAGAGATTGGGGCGGGTGTGGGGGGGGAATCATTTGAAGAAATAATGGCAAAGATTTGTTGCCACCTGATAAAAGACAGAAGTTTGCAGATCCAAGACTGTAAAAGAACACCAAGCAGAATAAAAGCAGTAGAGTCGGGGCCACTAGAGCTGTTTCACATCATACTTTGGAGGGGGGGTTGTCCCCCCCACCACACATACACACAGTGGCCCCAGGGAAACCTAGGGCCTCACATGGTAGAGCAGGTACCATCACACACACGAGTCAGATCCCCAGGCCCAACTTCAACACAAGGCAGAACAAACACAAAGTTCATACTAATGCACTTCACAGTAAAATTATTTTTTTTTTCTTTTTGGGTCACACCGGCAATGCACAGGGGTTACTCCTGGCTCTGCACTCAGGAATTACTCCTGGCGGTGCTCGGGAGACCATATGGGATGCTGGGAATCGAACCCAGGTCAGCTGCGTGCAAGGCAAACGCCCTACCTGCTGTGCTATTGCTCCAGCCCCCTTCACAGTAAAATTATTGAAAAATAAAGAGAAAGATAAATTTTGAAAGTAACAAGAAAATGGTTTGATCAACAGCCAACTTCCACAGAAAGCATTAAGGCAGAAGACAGGGAGAAAAATGTATTAAAAATGTTGAATAAAGAAGAAATATCCTAGGGGCAGAAAGATAGTACAGGGATTAAGGCGCTTGCCCTAGCCTGTGTCTAACGCTGGTTTGATCCGCAGGAGAACTTAGTCCCCCCACTGAAAATGATCCCTGCCCTGAACATCTCCCAGGTATGCCCCCGTCTAGCCACCCACCTCCCCCCGCCAGTAGAAGTAAAAGTCATTATATATGGCGAGGAACCCAGCTCAGTGGTACTGTGCGGGCTGTGTCTGTGAGCCCTGGGTTTAGTCCTCAGTGCGGCGTTGTTAATCCAGCTACCACTAGGATACGTCATTCAGGCACAAAAGCAAAAATAACATTCTCAGGTAAAACAAAACTAAGAACGTGTGGCCAACAGACCTTAGCTATTAAAAAACACTAAATTCTTGAGGCTGAAGGGAAATTTTATTCAATGGAAATGGATTATTAGGTAAGAATAAAAAGTTGCAGAAATGACAAGTATCTGGATAAATTGAGACTTTTTCTTCTCCCCCCCCTTTTTTTTTTTGCAGGGGGCACAGCTAACACTGCGCAGGGGTTACTCCTGGTTCCGCACTCAGGAATCACTCCTGGTGGAGATCAGGGGCCCATATAGGATGCTGGGGACTGAACCCAGGTCAGCCTCATACAAAGCAAGAACCCTGCTCCAACCCCAAATAGAGACTTTTTCGTTGCTCTTTTCCTCTTTTGTTATAAATTACTCTTAATTTCTTTATAAATTGACATATGGCATTGCCGTAGAAGATGTATGAATTTGTGACAATGTATGTGACACTTAGAATCCGGGGCGGTGGCTTTCCTTGAGTACAGCCCCTTCCTACCCTGGTGGGTTCGTTTGAAGGGCAGACCTGGGAGGGGGAGCTAGAACATAGGAAGGAGATGGCTGGGGACATGGAGCCTTGCAGGGAAGGAAAACAGATGCAACATTCCCATGGTAAAAGCGAGGTTATCAGGAACAGGCCCAGGAATCTGTCCTAAACTGTGACAGAACTGGAGAAGAGAAATGCAAGAGGCCTCGTTCCCACCCTCAGCTCTTATCCTCCCCAGCTGACTTGTACCTGACATGACTCTCCCCACGCCTTGGGTAGGACTTAGCTTCTGCGGGTATCTGGTCTCCAGTTGGTGCCGGAGGTAAGCAGAGGTGATAAAGTTGGGGAAATACTTAAGAAGGAATTTGCAGATACAAAGAGAAGAGGAAGTCAGAAGTGGGATGGTGGATGTGTCACCTATGTGAATCATGAACTCCGAAAGGGCAGGATGGGACCTACTGGCCTCCGGCTTCCGAACGGAACACTGAGAGTCTTTAGTACCTTAGGCTATTCCAGGCTCCCAGTGGCACACAAGACTCCAATCCCGCACTGGAAGGTTATTTTAGGGAGACCATTAAAAATGCTTTTTCGGGGCTGGAGCAATAGCTTAGCAGGTATGGCGTTTGCCTTTCATGCAGCCGACCTGGGTTCAATTCCCAGCATCCCATATGGTCCCCTGAGCACCGCCAGGGGTGATTCCTGAGTGCAGAGCCAGGAGTAATCCCTGTGCATTGCCGGCTGTGACCCAAAAAGAAAAAAAAACCAAAATGCTTTTTCTTCATTATAGACCTCCTTTCCTATAAACTTCAATTTTGTCCTGCCATGAACTGCCTGGCACCTTCTTCCAAAGGAAAAGACGACTAGGGGTGAATTGCACCAGGTGCAGAAATGACATGGGATCAAGTGATGGGAGGGAAATGAAGGCTGGCTCCCTGCCCCTCAGGAATAGAGAAGAGATTTCCCCTTACCCACCCTCTCCCCAGGGGACCGTGGGGAGAAAGATTCGGAGGCTTCTTAGAAGCTTGAGTATGGGCACTGAAAGGCAATACCGCAATTAATTGGTGATGTCTGTTCTGGGAACAGATCATGTGCTCGAGAGTGCCTTTTCTAGCTTGGGTGGCTTGTCTGCAGATGGGGACGATGGGCAGACTTGCCCCTGGGCCCCCACCCCCACCCCCCAAAGGACTTCCTCCAGGAACACAAAGGAGTCAGGTCCCTGGCACTGAAGCCAGGACCTGTCTGTCTTGTCTTGATCAGTCCTAATCAAAGCAGAGTGTGAGGGCGGGGACGGCCTGTTTATCATCCCCGATAGTTCCTCAGTTCCTCATCGGCTCGCCGGGCCGTTCAGGAGGCTTCAGAGCCATTTCTCTCAGGCCGGGTCTGCCACCCTCGTCAGCCCCGCCAGGTCTGGGCCCCAACAGGTAGGATTCCAGCCAGAGGCCTGGGATCTTCTCATCTGCGCAGCCCTCTCCCTCACCTAGAGGGTGGGTCGGTGGGTGGGTGGGAGGGTCTGAGTTCCGCACACGGGACAGTTGCCCTCTCTGCCTCTAAAGCCACCAGAAATCTGGGGAGGAGGCTCCCCCGCCACCCCCGATTTTTATTTATTTATTCTTAATACCCAAAGTTACCACCGAACATTCCCCGAGTCCCAAGGACCAGAAAGCCTGTGCCGGTGGCGCGGGGAGGGAGGGAGCGCTGGGAGTTGAGTCTGGGCTTCTCGGGAGGGTCATCAGAGGCGGCAAGAGAAGGGAGACGGGAGCCGGGCGGGGGGCTTCGCGCGCGCTCAGGAGGCCGGGGGTGGGCGACAGCTGCAGGTGGCGGGCGGAAGGGAGGGGGTGGGCTCGGCCTTTCCCGCGCTGCGGGGGCTTAGGCTGAGGGGTGGGCACACGCCCAGCGCCCCGGCGGGGTCCGGCCGGGCGCGGGTGCCAACACCCTGGCGGTGCCCCCCGCCCAACAAGTTAGGGGGTGTATGCATGTGGGGGGGAGGGGTGTGCGGGCGCGTCCCCTCCCCCGCGCGCCCGGGACGAGCCCGGCTGGCGGGTCAGAGCAGAAGTCCCGGCGGGGGAGAAGCTTCCAGAGAGCCCCAGGGGCGGTGCGGCCGCGCGGTGCGGGCTCCGGCTCGGCGCTCTGGCAGCACCGACATGGGGTCGGCGGGGCCGGGAGCCGGCGGCCCGCGGCCCGTCACGGCGGGGAGGAGGAGCCAGGTGGGTCCCGGGCGCTCCGGGCCGGGCCGCGGGCCGAGGCTGAGGCGGCGGCGGGCGGGCGGGCGCCGTCAGCGGCCGGGCCGGCGCCTCCCTCCCCGCCCCCCGGCTTCCTGCGGAGGCCGCGGCCGCCATGTTGTTGTGGGGCTGAGGCGGCGCGGCGGAGCCCGGGCGGCCGTGACAGGCTGCGCAACAGGTTCGCGGGGGGCGGCCGAGCGGGCTCTCCCGGCGTCCGGCCACGCCCGCGCCGCTGGGGGCCCCGAGGAGCCGCGGGGGCGCGCGGGGGCCGGCGCGGGGCGCCTCCAGGTGGGTGCGGCGGCGGCGGCGGCGGCGGGCAGGTGCGGGCGCGCCGCCGCGGGGGAGCGAGGCGGAGAGCGCCGGGCCCGGCGGCCCCTTCGCGGCGCCCCCGAGCTCCCGCAGCGGCCTCTTCCGGCAGGTGCGGAGCCGCCCGGGGCGCGCGCCGGGGGCGTCCGGGCTCGCCCGCCCGCGCGGCCTCTCTCGGGCCCCCGCACGTCAGGTGAGGCGCCCGCGCGGGGGGCCGGCTCGGGAGGCGCCCGCCGGGGCGCGCGGCGGGAAGTGGGTCGCGTCTCCCCCGGGACGGAGCGCGGCGCCCCCCGGGGACACGGAGGCAGGAGCCGCGGCGGGCTCGGCGCCCGGGGACGCCGGCGAGCAGTCCCGCGGCGGGAGGCGCGTGTGGGACGGAGCCCGCGGCGGGACGCGGGGCGCGGGGGAGATCGCCCGAGAGGACGGCTTTCCCGCGGGCGCTGCCTTCAGTAGGATGGCTCTTTATTATCTTTATTTATTATTATTATTTTTTAATTTTGCGCCGGCCTTCGGCTTGCGTGCTCCGAGACGGGCGAGGTGGGACTTGACAGGCTGCGTTTCTCCCCCAGCTGGCAGGAGGTCGCCGGCCCCGGGTCGGTGAAGCTTCTTAGAAGCTCCCAGGGAGGGCAGCTGTCCCCGTCCCCGTGCTCACCTTGGCCGGGGCGCCCTGTTCAGCGCTAAACCCAACGCGCGGGCTGGCAGCCCCGGGGGGACCCTCCCATCAATGAACCACGACGCCCCCCCAGCCCCCAGGGAGAGGAGCAGCGCTAGGCGCATCCTTGAGGTGGGTGGGAGCCCCCGGTCCCCCCCTAAGTCCCTCCGCTCCGCCAGTTCCCTCCCCCACCGCGTCGAGGTAGGATTGTCGTTGAGCCATTGTCTCTGTCCTTTGTCATCTCAAAGTTTTGAGGACCGGGAGGGGAAGCCGGCACCGCTGCGGCTTGCTGCCTGTCCCCGTGCGGTGGGCGAGCCGGCGTCCCGCCACCCTCTCCCACCCCCACCCCCGAGCTGCCTGGAATAGTTCCCTTGGCGCACCTTGGTCGTGAAAGGGAGATTTGTCTGAGAAAACTTGACCGGCACTGAATTATTGAACAGGGAGGGACTATTGTTAGCTCCACGTAGCTCGGGGTGAAGATCTTGATGTCTCTGGAATATGAGGAAATGTGTGCGACTTGTTTTTCTGGGGGATGGAATTATAATTATTTTTTTAAAATTGTCTGTTTACACAAATACAAGAAATCTCTACCCCAAGTTTAGTAGCTTTCAGGATTTTTCTCTAGCCAGATCTTCCTTGTTAGTCATTTAATTCTTGGGTTTTTTGTTTGTTTTAAATGTGGAACAGTGAATACAGCCTCATTTCTTATTTGTAATACATCTACTGTAGGGTTCGCAAATTCCCATTTTCCTAATAAGGCAAATAGAGCATCTGTTGCCCATGTCCTTTAGCTGCTTTTCTTTTTTGCAGGGGGCTTATGGAGGTAGGGGTGTAGGTCTCCTAGGTAGTGCTCAGGGGGGCCCCAGGATTGCTGGGGAGAACTATGGGGGAATTGAACCCCTGGAGCCTGGAGACCTTGAAGCCATATTCCCACCTTCTGCTACTTTTTTTTTTTTTGCATCAAAGAGTATTTACCATGTTCTTACTACATGCCAGGCCCTATGCACACATAATCATCATAAGCCCACAGAGACCCCCTGAGCAGTCTGCTTCCATAAAATCGATTATTGAACTGTGAACCTGGAACCCTTACTAGGTCTTTGGGTTAGACCAAAGAGCCCAGTATCAAACCAAAATCAGCACCTGTGCTCTTATCTGGTGCATTTATCATGGTTCAGATATTTTTTAAAAAGAGTTGATCATTAATTAAAAACTGGTTGAGTAAACGAATGCAAGTACATGTTTGTCCATTGATGACTATCTACCATTTTTATATATTGTATTTGCTTGTA
This sequence comes from Sorex araneus, assembly GCF_027595985.1. Taxonomy (NCBI): domain Eukaryota; kingdom Metazoa; phylum Chordata; class Mammalia; order Eulipotyphla; family Soricidae; genus Sorex; species Sorex araneus. The sequence goes on along the minus strand of NC_073313.1, from coordinate 359,022,112 downwards.
AGCATTTTATGAACAAGTTTCAGACATAACTGAATAAATGAGTGACTAAAAATGTTGCATATTTATGACCTTTCAACCTGCGTTTGTGTGTGTATGAGAGTGTGTATGTGTGTTTATGTGGGTGTGTATTTTTGGTCTTTTTGTCTGGAAAACTTGGTCGAATTGGCAGTTTTGAAGAAAGGTGATTGAAAGGTAGACTTTTTTAATGTGCTCATAAAGGCAGAATTCAAGTGCGAAATAGCAAACAACTGCTTAGGATTTTGTCAATGGACAGATCTAAATATGAAGATTTCTCTAAACTGCTGTGTTTTGTTTTTGAGTTCGGTTTTTAGCTTAGTCTACAGTTTCACCACAGAGCAGTGACTGCTGTCAGGCTCCTGCTGGGTAAAGTATGCTTACAGGTATTCCTGAGCTGAAGGAGCTGAATGGTCTTAAAGTTAAGCTCTGCAGGCAGAAAGGAAGTGTGGGAAGGAGGAAACTAAACAAGTAGGCAGCAAATACATCAATATATAGTAATATTTTTATAGCTCTAAGGGACAGCATATTTCATTTTCAGGTAGATTTTTTTTTTTTTTTTTTTTTTTGCTTTTTGGGGTCACACCCGGCGATGCACAGGGGTTACTCCTGGCTCTGCACTCAGGAATCACCCTTGGCAGTTCTCAGGGGACCATATGGGATGCTGGGATTCGAACCTGGGTTGGCTGCATTCAAGGCAAATGCCCTACCTGCTGTGCTATCGCTCTAACCCCCTAGATTTTTTTTTTTTATTTTGGTTTTGGGCCCTCATGCAACTGTGCTCAGGGATCATTCGGCAGTACTCAGTCCTCTGGGAATCACATGTGGTGCTAGGATTGAACTGAGGCCAGCACATGCAAGGCAAGGATCTTACGGTACTATCTTTCTGATCTTTATAGTTTTATTTTGACAGATTCACTTAGAAATAAGTTCATACATCAGGGGCTGGAGAGATAGTACTATAGGTTGATCCCTGAAATCTAATCTCGTCCCTGAGCCAAGGATCATCCCTGAGCACAGAGCCAGAAGTAAATTCCGAGCCCTGCTGTGTGTGCCCTCCCCCCCAAAAAAAAAAAAAAACACAAAACCAAAAGTTCCTGGGTATATCAGGATTTGGATTCACAAGCTGTTATGGTTGATATTTAGGGGCCATATTAACAGGTCATGGATATTCGGCTTGTTTTATTTAAGCAGTTGGTTTGTGTTTTCTTTTTTAAAATTTATGTATTTAGGGGGCTAGAGCAATAGCACAGCGGGTAGGGCGTTTGCCTTGCATGCAGCCAACCCGGGTTCAATTCCCAGCATCCCATATGATCCCCTGAGCACCGCCAGGAGTGATTCCTGAGTGCAGAGCCAGGAGTAACCCAAAAAGCAAAAATAAAATAAAATAAAATAAAAATATATATATATATATTTTTATAAGGGGCTGGAGTAATAACACAGTGGGTAGGGCGTTTGCCTTGCACACGGCCGGCCCGGGTTCGATTCCCAGTTCGATTCCCAAAATTTATTTATTTTGGTTTTGGGGCTCTACCCAGCGGTGCTCAGAGGTAACTCCTGACTCTGCACTCAGGAATCATTTCCTGGCAGGCTTGGGAGACCATGTGGGATGTCAGGGATTAAACCTGGGTTGGCTCTGTGCAAGGGAACCGCCCTACCTGCTGATTTGTGTTTTCTAGATCATTTTGTTCAGTTGTGTGTGTTTATTTTAGGAAAAGCATGTGTAGTGAAGTAAAACTTTTATTTATAGTAATAACTACAGTACTGTAAGAGCACAGGCTTCCAAGATAAAGCTTCTACACTGAACCACAACACCAAATAGCTCTATGACATATCTAGTAGGTTACTTGAATCTCTGAGCTTCTGTTTTCTTCATTTTTAAAATAGGGATAATGAGGTGCCTGTCTTATAAAATTATTATTATTATTTTGCTTTTTGGGTAACACCTGGCGATGCACAAGGTTTACTCCTGGCTTTGCACTCAGGAATTACTCCTAGCAGTGCTCAGGGGACCATATGGGACGCTGGGAATCGAACCCGGGTCGGCCGTGTGCAAGGCAAACGCCCTACCCACTGTGTTATTACTCCAGCCCCTTATAAAATTTTTGTATTTCATGTAATGTATTTAGTACTATTGCTTAGTGTCAGTACTTAATGTTACCTATTGTTATTTTAACCGGATTCTATAAGAAATTTTCATTTTTTTTTTTTTAAAGCTACAACCAGTGATGCTCAGGGGTCACTCCTGGCTCTACACTCAGGAATTTTATTTTTTGGTGGTTCTTGGGGGACTGTGGGTTGCTGGGGATTGAACCCAGGTTGGCTGCATGCAAGGTAAGCACCCTACCTGATGTACTATCTCTCCAGCCCGGAGAAATTTCATTTTTATTTATTTTAATTGAATCACCGTGAGACACACAGTTGCAAAGCTGTTTATGATAGGGCTTCAGTCATACACTGTTCCAACACCTGTCCACCTGTGTACATTTCCCACCACCACTGACCAGTATCCCCAATTTTCCTCCCGTGATGTCCCCTCTATGGCAGGCACTTTCTTATGTGCATGTTCTCTTCTCTTCTCCCTCTCTCTCTTCCCCCACTTTCCTCTTCTCTCTCTCTCTCTCTTTCCCACTCCCCCACCCCGCCCCCTCTTGGGCATTATGGTTTGCAATACAGGTACTGAGAGGTTATTATGTTTGCTCCTTTACCTACTTTCAGCATGCAGTCTCATCCAGTGATCATTTCCAACTATCTTTGTCATAATGGTTCCTTCTTTATCCCAACTGCCTTCATTTTTAAGCTAGCTTAGTTGATTTTGTATTTTTTTTAACATAGTGACTGAAAGAGAAATTGACTTTTTTTGTACATTAATCTGTACATCAAACAATTCATGTGAGAAGACTGGAAAATAAGAACTGACCCACATTCTCAACTCCCAGTAGATTCTTTGCTGTCGCCCACCCTTTTTGGGGTGCTGAATCCTGGGCCTTATACATGAGAAGCATGCACCATTGAGCCTCTTCCCAGTGCCTTATCTGTCCTAGCAGTCACTTAAATTTGGAGGAAGAAACCCCACCCCCCAGTAAAAAAAATGGCTAACGGAAGAAAGCGTTTATATTTGGAAAAGAAACAACTCTTTCATATGATTGCTTCCCAGGCGTGGAGTCTAGGTGCAGAACTGTTCCCAGAGGAGTGCTTGTGGGGAGGCATGGTGGTAGAGTCGCACAGATAAGGAGCCTGCAGGCCTTGCTCTGACAGTCCAGACTCTGGAAACCAGGGCTTTGTTATTTCATTTTTGCTTAAACACATTGTCTTAGGTATTTGGACACTCCCTTCCTCTGTCCTTAAGAATGACTGCCTAAACCCGGGAATTAAGTAGGTCGTTAATACGTTTCACAGCTTATGTAACATTTGTTGACTTTCATTTTCTTGAGCAAGAAGTACTTTTTTGGGTAGATATCCATGAGAATTTCAAGATTAATGAAATGTCCTGAGGATGATAAGGACCAGGGGTCTGTATGTAGCACATCAGCACTATATTAAGTCCTAAAAACGGGCATGGCAGAAGAGAAGCTGTACTTGAGATCTAAGCTTTAACTTCCATTTACTTTCTCGTTTGAAGTGTTTCGTGCTTTCCCTCTGTTCCGGGGGAAATGCTTATCAGTTGATTTTGCCTTGCTGCAGAGACAGCCTACTTGGGCATATTGGAAGTCTTCCCCGCCTGCTTGCCTTCTGCTGTCTGGTTCTTATTCCATGATACTGTCCTGGAGTTTTTGCCTCTTTTTTGCATCCTGGCTTCTACAAAGGGGGTTCAGGGTTCCACTGCATCCCAGAACCTGGGATATCTGGTTTTCATAGCCCCATGGCAACTCTCCAACTCTCTGATGTACCCTGTGCCTCTCTATTTACCCCCTCTTTGATCTCACTCTCCACAGCAAGTGCCTACCCCGCTGTACTATCACTCCTGCAACCTGATTTGTTTTTTTCCCCTTCTAACTTTATTTAAACACTGTGGTTTACAAAGTTATACATAATAGTCATTTGGGGCATTCAGTGTTCCAACACCAGCCCAACCACCAGTGTGACCTTCCCTCCACCATTGTCCCCAGTTTCCCAGCCACTCGCCCCAAACCTGTCTCTTTAGCAGCCACAAAATAAAATATTTTATATTCCTTGTTAAACAGAATGGTAGCACTGTAGCACTGTCTTCCTGTTGTTCATCGATTTGCTTGAGCTGGCACCAGAAACGTCTCCATTGTGAGACTTGTTACTGGTTTTGGCATATCAGATACGCCACGGGTAGCTTGCCAGGCTTTGCCTTGCGGGCAGGATACTCTCGGTAGCTTGCCGGGGTCTCTGAGAGGGACAGAGGAATCGAACCCGGTCGACCACGTGCAAGGCAAATGTCCTACCCGCTGCACTATCAAAAAAATACTTCACTAAAAGAAAATTTGTGGAAATCGTTATATCTCACAATGGTGCTGTAAAATCATTGAGGATTTACTGAGCTATTAGTTGCTAGTTGAGCTTTCTGTGTTTTTTTTTTCTTTTTCTGTTTATTGTGTAAGAGTGGCCTTCTGTGCAACTTTCTGATTTGATTTGCTGTGCTTCTACTAGCCTGTTAGTGTTGTGGAATTTGGGGCTGCCTAGAAGCTATAGAACTGGTGTCATTCAGCCTGAAATTATCAGCTGAAGACTGGGAATTTTGTGGCATGGTGTCTCTTCCGAAATTAGTTGTGAAGCAGTGAAGCTGGGTCATTTATATGCTAGAGGCTGTGAGGTGTGAGTGTGGCTGCTGGGGCTTTGGCAGGGTGGGAACTTGGCCACCTCCCTCCAAAGAGGGCCCCAGAGTTTTCAGCCTGAATACTAGCGTACCTGGGCGTTTCATCAGTTCGGCATCTCTTCCAAGATTAGTTGTGAAGCGGTGTCTCTAAATTGCTTTGAAAATAGCCAATTCCTGCCCATCACATTTTCTCCTTAAAAAGTATAACCCGACTCATGGTATTGAATTTATGCCCTCATTGAACCAATATTGTGTGCCTGCATGCCTGAAAGTGGTCTCAGACAAAGTATGAAGCACTGAACAGAATATGACCTGCCTGACACGTATACTGCTTATGTTTGGGAGAAAGAAGGCAAAATGGCTCCAGGTTTATATTTGCTGAATGCAGTGGAGAAAAGTAAAGTGAGAAATGAGGATGGGCATGTGTAGGCAAGTGGGAATGTGGGGGAAAGGTGCTTCAGAGGAATAGATGTGTGGACCAAAGTTGTGTTTGTTATTAAAGAATTCAACATGGGGGAAGGATTACTGTGATGTTTTATGAATACACTTATTTCAAATCATGGTTTAAACCTGAAGGTTTTTCATTTTAGTTTTACTGTTTGGTCTGCACCCAGAAGATCTCTGAATATTTATATTTTCTAGAAACTTAACCCAGAAAACCCATTTTTCAGACTCAACATGAACCGAGATGTTTGTCAAATGGTTTAGAACATGAGCATTTGGGGTGGGGAGCTCACACCTGTTGGTATCTGGGGGCTATACCCAGCTCTGTTCAGGAGTCAGCTTGGGGGATTGAGTTCAACAAGGTGGCAAAACATAGGCTTTTTTTTTTTTTTTTCTTTTTGGGTCACACCTGGCCATGCACAGAGGTTACTCCGGGCTCTGCACTCAGGAATCACTCTCAGTTGATGCTCAGGGGACCATATGGGGTGCTGGGAATCGAACCCTGGTCGGCCACGTGCAAGGCAAACGCCCTACCCGCTGTGCTATTGCTCCAGCCCCAAAACATAGGCTTTGTACTACTTGTGTATCCTGCTTGTTTTAAAGTTATGTCAACTTTTTAATACAGTTTTTGTTTGTTTTTGAACTGCACCCACCTGTGTTCAGAGTCTGCCCCTGGCTCTTCACTCAGGCGTCACTCCTGCCAGTGCTCAGGGGAGCAAACCCGGGTTAGCCTGTGCAAGGCAAGCGCCCTACCTACTGTACTGTTGCTCTGGCCCCTATTTATATCATTTTTATTGTGATAAATAATGTTTCTTATGGAAAATTGCAAAGCTACTGGGAAATTTCAAGATGATTATAGTCACTAATAATTATATCACCCAGAAAAATGTTCAGTGTTAGTATTTTGGTAGCTCTTCTGGAAAATTTTCCCCCCAAAATTTGAATTGCATATTGGGCTTTGTAACCTGGCTTCTAGCTTACTAGCATTCATCAAAGATAATTCTACCTTGTTAGATATTTATCTACTAATAATTTTTATTGGCTAAGTAATACATCTTTGCTACTACTGAATGCTAATGTCCAAATAATGTTCAATTTACTTTATCTAGTGGCTTTTGGAACACTGCATATTCTTAATCTTTTGGTCTTTAGCCTCTTTCTATAGTTAAGAAACTCAAGCAAGGACAAGAGAAGCAGTGGCCCCAAGACCCCACAGCTAGTCAGTGGCAAACACAGCATGTGAACAGCACTCACTTTCCATCCTCTGTGCGTGTCATATGGTTTCCAACACTGAAGTAGTGCAGATTATATATTGTTATTTTCAATTGTACCATAGTTGATATCCTGTAATCTAGCTTTGTGTTTATAGCTATGATTATTTCCATAAAATAAGTGTGTAGTAATAGTTGTTGTAGTGGATCAAAGATGTGAAAACTTCCTAATGTAAACGTATTGCCAAGATGCCTTTATAAAATTTAATCAGTACCAGGGCCAGAGAGATAGTACGGTAGGGAGGGTTTTGCCTGGTATGTGGCTGACTGGGGTTTGAGCCCTAGCATCCCATGTAGTCTCTCAAGCACCGCCAGGAGTATTTCCTGAGCACAGAGCCAGGAGTAACACCTGAGCATCGTCAGGTGTATTTCCCCCAACCCCCTCTCCCCCCAAAAAACCCTTATCAGTACCAACATGTTCTAACCAGGGAAACCAGTCCTATGTTGCCCATAATCAGAAAGACTTGATTTTTAAAAATCTGCTAATTCGATAAATACTACCTTGTTCTAAATTTTGAGTAATAGCTAGGTTGTATTTTATATATATTTTTTCTTTTTTGGGCACACTTGTGGTACTCAGGGTTTATTCCTGGCTCTTCAAACAGGAATCACTCCTGGAGGGGTCTGGGGACCATATGGAGTACTGGGGCTAGAACCTGGGTCTGCCATGTTCACTGCAATTACCCTGCTTGCTCTACTGTCTCACTGGCCTCAGCAGTAAGACTGTATTTAAGATTATATTTTTTCTTTTTTTTAATAGTTCTAAGAAGTCTTTGAGAACAGTAACCCAAGATGCTTACCTTGCTTTTTTTTTTTTTTTGCTTTTTGGGTCACACCCAGCGATGCTCAGGGGTTACTCCTGGCTTTGCACTCAGGAATTACTCCTGGCGGTGCTTGGGGGACCATATGGGATGCCGGGGATCGAACCCGGGTCGGCAGCGTGCAAGGCAAACGCCCTACCCACTGTGCTATTGCTCCGGCCCCAGAGATGCTTACCTTGCATTCCACTGGCTTTGGGTTCTAATCCCCGGCATCACATATGGTCATAAGAGCACTGCCAGAGGTCAGTTCTGAGCACAGAACTAGAAAGAGTCCCAAAAGAAGTAGTTTTTTGTGATTAAGTAAATATTATTTACTAATTTTTCTTAGTTTATTAATTTTTATAAATGGCTATAGCAACAGTTAAAAAATACCTTCCATGTATAGCACTTTATTAATAAATGGTCAACTCAGTTTTTACAGCATCCCTATGACATGTTAGCCCCACTTATGGAGTCCTCTACGATGTCTTTTCAGTTCCCAGCCTTTTCCTGCTTTGTCTCAGTCCATTTTCAGTCCTAATTCCTAAGAATCTTCTCCTCTTTCTAGCCTATTGTTAATCTTCCTTATTCAGTGGAGGAGTCATTTCCTCTGGGATTGCTCATCTCAACAATCTAGGTCCCTAAGGCGAAGCTGGTTACCCATCTTCTGTCCTTTCTTTGTATCTGTTGCATTCACCTGGAATTCAGGGTTGGGTCTTACTCCCTTCGGTTTCCTGCTCTGACAGGTTTCTTATGCATCTTGATTTGAACTATCGGTGATGATATCAAGAAGGAATCAACCTTTCAAGTGTATAAAATTGGAGAGATTAACTCTGAGGATATTGCATTGGAACTGGGCTGAGCAGGAGAAGGAAGGGTGGAGTGGAGGAGGGGGGAAAAGAATAAAACTGAGTGAAAACAGACACAAAAATTTCCTGTTCTGGGATAGCAGTTTACTTAGAGGGAGTTTTAAAGATTACTAACCTTGCCTCTGGGAAAACCTGGTAAAATCCTCTTTCACTTTAGTATGTCTTCTCTAGTGTCCAGAATATTTGAACCTTTCTTCTAGAACTCTTCTAAAAAATTGAGTTAAGTTTCCCTTCAGCTTCCCCCTTTTTCCATCGTGTAATGGAGCAGTTGCAGGTCCTGATGCAATCTTGGTAAAATTTTGAAATGTTTGGGGGATTTTGATGACTTGGTGAGGCTCTCTAGTTGCCTTTGCCAGAAGCTAGAGCTTTAGCAAAAAGAGCAAATGGTGAAGCTTTGTCTTTGTTTTCTTCTTGTTGTTTCTTTGTTGTTTGTTGTTTTGTGTTTTGAGCTACTCCTGGTGGTGCTCAGGGTTTACTCCTGGGTCTGCACTCAGGGATCAAAGCCATATCAGCTGTGTGCAAGGCAAACGCCCTACCCGCAGTACTATTTATTGCTCGGGCCCCAGAGCTCCATCTCTGGAGACTGAATCTCGTTCCCTTTTCTTTCCCTAACTGCTAGCCTATTTGATCATACTTGTTCTATTTCTCAGCAGCCTTCATTAAGCTTCTGTTCTAGCTTTGACAAGAACTATTCTCTGATTTGATTTTGAAACATATTGACGGCTGATTTTAGGGAATCAGTAGACACCTTCTATGTTAACAGTATAATTTACTTGTCATGTAATCTGTAATTGCTCATCTCAATGATCTAGATTTCTGAGGCGAAGCTAGTTATCCATCTTGTGTCCTTTCTTTGTATCTGTTGCATTCATCTGGAATTCAGGGTTGGGTCTCATTCCCTGTGGTTTCCTGCTCTCACAGATGTCTTACGCGTCTTGATTTGAACTTAGGTGATGTATAAGTATACGTCATATAATTTTCCCCCCAATTCCTTTTCCTCTTTAAATTAAACTGTTTCTCACTATGTAGTTCTTTTAGTTTTTTTTTTTGTTTTGTTTTGGGCCCACACCAGGCAGTGCTCAGGGCTTATGCTTGGCTCTGCATTCAGGAATCCCTCCTGGCAGGCTCAGGGGACTGTATGGGATGCAGGGGATCTAACTCTGTTGACTGCATGCAAGGCAAATGCCCTCCCTACCTGCTGTAATATCTTGCCAGTCTCAAAATAATTATTTTTATTATGAAAATAATACATGTAGATTGAATACGTTTTGCAAAGGAGAAAGAAAGTGGGCAAGAAGCACCAGTCCCAGTCCATCAACCAATGGCAACCACGTTTTGATGTCACCTACCTACCCCATCTTTTCTTTATGTTTGTATTTACTGCTGTGCATGTTTTATAGCAGATTCATTATAGTTAACAATAGCTTTTACCCTATAGTCAGATCTTTAGTTCTGACGTAAACTTGTTGCTATAACAATCTCTGAAGAGAATATGAAGTTTCTGTATTCTCTTCAGAAAGTGGAGATTCCATAGCAATATTTACCCACAGGGTTGTTATGGGATGAAAGAATATACAGTTGATATGACTGTATTATAAGAAATTCTCTGTGAATGGGACACTAACAGGCCTGCCTTTTGATTCGTTTTGGCTGCTGCTCTGGGCTGTGCTTCTATTTGGAGTGTGATATCTTTTGTTTCTGAAATAACTAAAATCAGCTTTAAAAAAAAGCACTCTTATTTTGGGGGCAGGGTAGGATTCCCAAGGAGATTCTGAAAATGTTTATAGGGAGGCCCCCTTTTTAAAAAAAGATGTTTGGGCCACACCTACTCTGGCAGAACGCTCTGGCCCAAGGGAGGCCTCCTTCCTTCACTGCCTGACTGGGGCAGCTGCTGTGAGTGAGTGGCCCGGGCCCAAGACTCTTCTTGAATGGCTAATTCTGCTAATGATGATGTCAGTGGTAATAAGAGAGCAAGGACTGTGCATAAAGGCCAGAAATTGTATGGGGCAGTTCAACTTGGTGAAGTATTCATTGGTTGTTGGCTACTATTATTTTCATAAGTGCATACTTATGTTTTAGATGATAAGAACATACACAGTGTTTCAGTGATACTCAGGGACTAGCTGAATGCTGCGTTTTGGGGGGGTGGGAGGGTGGGGAACTTAACCAGTGGTGCTTAGGCAGTGCTGGGACACCATATGCAGTGCACGGGATCCAGCTGGGATCAGCTGTAGGCAAGGCAAGCTTCTAACTGAACTCTCTCTGGCCCTCAGCGATTCATTTAAAAAACAAAACTAAAGATTTTTATCTAGAACTGAGCTTATTTGGCTGGGTGAGGGTAGGCGGGCCCTTGGGACACTGGCGGAGGGATGTGGGCTCTCTGGTGCCCAGTGTGGTGTTAGAATAATGAAAAGGATGCTTGACAATATTGTCAATCCCAGTACCTCAATAAAAATGCTTTTTTAAAAAAGTAGAAAACAAAACTAGTTTCAGTGAGATATTCACATTATGAATCTGATTCAAATAGTAGCATAATACCTGACTCAGTGTATCATCCACTGTTGGACACTCATTTCTGATTTTTATGAGCAGTTACTGCTGTGAGTATACTTGTGAATAGGCATTTCCCACATATGTTTTTATTTCCTTATGGTAGATTCCCTGAAGTAAATGATTGCCTTATTGGACATAGATGTTGGTATACTTTTTGTTAACATGTTTTCAGAGTGGTACCATTTGCACACCCATAAGCTGTGATGTAAAACTCTCATTCCTTTTCCCTTTTGCCAGCCCTGAGTATTAATTAAGGTTTGCTTTTATAGAAAATACATTTATAAGCTGAAATAAAACAAAATTTTACTTGCATTTTCTTGATTTTTTTTTTTTAGTAAAAAAAAATTTTATTTTTTTTTTTTTTGCTTTTTGGGGTCACACCCGGCAATGCACAGGGGTTACATCTGGCTCTGCACTCAGGAATCACTCCTGGCGGTGCTCAAGGGACCATATGGGATGCTGGGAATTGAACCCAGGTCAGCTGCGTGCAAGGCAAACGCCCTACCCGCTGTGCTGTCACTCCAGCCCCAAAAATTTCTTGTTTTTTTTTTTGAAAAATCCTCTGCTTATTTGAGGTCTTAATGTTTTCATTATCTATTTTTTTTTAATAGAAGCCATAATCTGTTGTGCTCGGGGCACTGCTGGTGCTGCGGCTGGCTGGGGGATGAGGCGGGCAGAGCCTGGAATCCAACTCATGGCTTCGCCTGTGCTAGGTATGCACACTGCCATATGAGTCACTTCTTTGGCCCCTCATTATCTGCATTTGGAAAATTAAATTAATTGTTTTTATTTTTAATTGTTCCCTCGCCCTCCTTCTCCTCCCCCTGATTAATGTTGCGATGGCTGGGGGAGGCACCCACTTGGTTATGGCACATCAGGATTGCTCATCAGATTGTGGTGCTCACACTATTAGAAATGCTCTTTGCTGGGGACATTGGTGGAGGGAAGTGGACAGTGGTGAAAGGATTAGTGTTGGAACATTGTATACCTGAAAATCATGAATAACTTTGTAAATCATGATGTCTTAAAAAAATTTTTTTTTAAAGTTGTTTTGGTGAAGTGATATTTTACTTAAAGGAGAAGCATCCATCTTAATCCATCCCCCCTCCCCTTTTTTCACTTCTTCCAAGTTAAGTAAATAGTTTTGCTTTACTATTTAGTCCTGATGCCAGGCAGAAGTGAATAGGCCAAATAGCCATTTCCCTGCCCTCCCTTCCTGCAGAGCTGCTGAGTCACAGCTATTCTTAGGTGTGCTGTACCCCCCCTCCCCTTGTGTGGGTGAATGTCTTGTTCAGAGTTGTTGACTAATTCTTCTAAAATTGGCTTAACTCTACAATATATGTCATCAGTAGTAGTTTCCCATTCCTGTTCTTTCATGCTCTTGGTTTATTGATTGATTCCCTATAAGCTAAATTTAACATCTAGAAAAGTTGGAGCTTGAGGATGGAGCTATAGTACAGTGGGTCGGGTGCTTACCTTGCACATGGCAGACTCAGGCTTAATCTCTGACATCCTGTATGATCCCTGGGGCACCAACAGGAATAATTCCTGAGTGCAGAGTCAGAAGTAACCTCTGAGCTTTGCCAGGTGTGGCCCAAACCCACCCCTTCTCCAAAAAAAAGTTCAAATTTAACATTTATGTTTATGTTCACTTATTTTCCCTTCCCTTCTTTTGTTGTGCTCTTGTCACTTGTGTTGGGCATTGCAACATACTTGCAGGAGAGAATTCTACCACTGAACCTCCTATGCATCTGTGCAACATACCTTTAGTTGTGGTGCTCAAACACTTGGGTACTGTGTGTTGAATCACACACTTGAACCCAGCAGGTGGGGTAGTGAGGGGCAGGCGGACGGGTATTCTGCCTCTGACCCTCACTCTGGGCCCTCTTTGAAGCTTTAAAGTCTCAGCATGATTTGTATTTGGAATCCTGATTAGACCTCTTGGTAGGAATGTAGTAATCTTTTTTTTTTTTCCTCAAACCTTGATTAAAGTGAGAAAATGTAGTACCATTATTAATAATTAGTACTGCATAGTTAGCTGGACCAGATTGGTGAAGTCAGACTGATAATTGTCGTAGAAGATGGTGTGGAGGTAATAGGAGTGACAGTCATCATTTGCTAGTACCTTCTATGTATCAGGGGCTTTATAAGTGGTGGAGTTGGCTTAATGAACACATATACCAGATAAAATGACAGCGTTGTCAAGGAGGCTTTCTTTGGTGGAGTGGTCTCTGGGAAGGTTCCAGAGCCTGAGGGTTTGCAAGGGGACAGAGAATAATGGGAGTGAAATAGGATGTTGAGGTGGGCGGTCTTCAGTGCTGGAAAAATCAGCAGAGGGTAGATCCTCCAAATCGTGGTGTTCTTCTGAAGGAAGTTTGATGTTTTAAAATTATAGCTTTATATATGTGTATATATAAATACGTATTTATATATATATTCTTATATATTATATACAATTATATATATAAATGTATATATGTCCCACACGGCAGAGCCTGGCAAGCTCCCTATGGCCTATTCGATATGCCAAATACAGTAACAATAACGAGTCTCTTTCCCCTGACCCTGAAAGAGCCTCTAATATGGCATTGTTTGGAAGGATGAGTAAGGAGAGGCTGCTAAAACCTCAGTGCTGGGATGAATGGAGACGTTACTGGCGCCTGCTTGAGCAAAGTGATGATCAACAGGATTGCAGTGATTACAGATTACAGGGATTGAACCCGGGTCAGCCATGTGCTTTTTAAAAGCACATGGTGCCATAATACTTTTCCTGCTATACTATTTCTCAAACTCCAGTTATATTCTTTTTCATGGACTTATTTTTCTACTGGAATACGGGAGCAGGTGGATAAGTTGTTACATCTCTTGTCCCACTCATGTGGGCCATTGATAGGAGAGTTTATTGTAGTGGTGATTTTTTTGTTTGTTTTGGTTTTTGGGTCACACCTGACTGTGCCCAGGTTCTATTACTAGCTCTGCACTCAGGTGGGTCTCTGGGGACTATAATAGGAGGTACAAGGGGTCAAACCTGGGTCAGCTGTCTGCAAGACCTGTGCCCTACCCATTGTACTTGTACTATCTCTCCAGCCCTGTTAGAGGAGTTTGTGAACAAATAGATTACATAACTGGAAAGGATATTTTTGCACTCATTTATAATTTTTAAATGGGGATTAGTATATATATTTTTATTTTAATTATAGAATATACAAGTTCTCTGAAAGCCCACAGATTTGCAATCTTTGAAAATATACTTCATTTGGTTTTGATTTTCAGCCATATCAGGCAGTGCTCAGGGTTGATTCCTAGCTATGTGCCCAGGGATCACTCCTGGCAGGTTCGGGGACCATATGGGGTGCCAGGAATCAAACATGGGTTAGCCATATGCCAGTGCCTTACCCACTGTACTATATCTCTGGCCTCTATGCATCATAATTTTTATATTTGTTTTGTTTTGTTTTTTTTTGCCCCTCTTTTGTCTCCCCCAGTTTGCCAATATAAAAAGAAAAGAATGACTCCTCAAAATTAAATAATTCAGATTGTGGAAGGGAATTTATAGTTTGTGATTTAAAGTATTTGGGGGTAGTGAGACCTTATTTGGTTAGGTGTTGCTGTTCAGGGGTGGCTGTTGTCTGCATATTGTCATGGTTTCAGTGTGACTAGTTTTATGTTAGAATGTCTTTATTCTTTCCTGATAATTTTCCTCCTATCAGAACATGGAGTTTTACTTTCAAAACCCTCATTCCGGGGCTGGAGCAATAGCACAGTGGGTAGGGCGTTTGCCTTGCATGAGGCTGATCCGGGTTCAATTCCCAGCATCCCATATGGTACCCTGTGCACGGCCAGTGGTAATTCCTGAGTACAGAGCCAGGAGTGACCCTGAGCATTGCTGGGTGTGATCCAAAAAAAAAAAAAAAGGAAAGAAAAAAAAGAAAAACCCAGAAAAAACAAACAAAAAAATAAAACCCTCACTTCACATTTACTATTTTATATTTGTCCTCTCATTTGATTGTGTGTTCTACTTATGTTATTTTTGCTGCAGTAAGAGCATGCTTGGCTTATAGTAAGTGAAATATATTGATGTTAAAAAAAAAAGCTTGTCCTGATGTCATGGAAAGTGGATGAATACTGTTCTGTTAGCCCCTCTTTTGCTCCTTTTCTGTTGTGTCTGCATAAGATGGGTAGCAGCCAGCCACAGCGGGAGTTGTTCTTCAGTGTGGACTCTGCAGCCACTGGCACCATTTGTAAGCTGGTGCCTGTCTCAGTCTGGTTAGACTTCTGCGGTGGGAGTGAGTGTGCTTTGCCTCCGCAGTTTTTGACACCGTGTATAGCATAACTAGATTTGAGATGAGATTGGTTAATTTCAGTACTGTGTTTCTGGTAAAAACAAACTTGTTAGTATTACTCACAGCATTCTGAAAGTTGCCAAGGGCAAAGCTCTTCGTGACATTGGGTTAAAAGATGCAGTGTATGACACAGAAATAGATTTGGTCTTTGTCTCTTGTTCTTGGCACTGAGCTCCTAAAAATGTTGCAGTATCCCTGAGTGAGAGGTTGGCTTGTTACTCAGAGTGTGCCCTTTTCCATCACACCTGAGTATGTGCTAATATGGGCAGTTGGAGTGTACCCCTCAGGAGCTCAGGATGAGCCCCAACAACCAGAAGACCAGAGGACTAGTGTTTCAGTCCCACGTATCAGCCTCTGGAAATCGAGTAGCCCCTGGAGATCGAGTTCTGTAAGAATTCTAGAACAGGGGCCGAGGAGATGCCTTCAACCTGGTTGGATCCCTGGCACCCCAAGGCCACCTGAGCTGTGCCAGATGGAGTTCTGGTCCCAACCCCACAGGGCAGGAGCATCTCTTGTGTCTCAGGCTCAGCACTGAACCACTGGCCCAGTTGACAGAGTATTGCCAGGAGTGGTCTGGGCATTGCTTGGGAGGCATACACAAACAGTGAAATTCTGAGAACTTCTAGGGGGCTGAAGAGAGAGCACTTTCCTTGCTTGCAGCTGACCCTATTTTCGTTCCCCATATAATCCCTGAGCACTGTTGGGAGTAACCCCTGACTGCAGAGACACATGTCGCCCCAAACCAAAGCCAAGGGATGGGGGCGGTGGGGAAACCAGAAACAACAACAAAGAAGTTTAAAAAAAAACCTGGGCTAGGGAGATAGTTAGATTGGTAGTGTCCAAATGTGTGGCTTTGAATGCCATGGCTCACAGGCACATCTGTGGGGTGTGACCTGGTGGCCTCCAGCATTGCCAGGGTGTTAGGACCACACCTCTAAGCATTTCCTCCTCCAGCACCACTGGTTACAATGCCTGTTTAGAACAATAACAACACCATAAATCACACAGGTAACCAGAAGGAAATATAAAACAATTTCTTATATGAGAATTGGTATGAAATAAGATAATTCAGTATCATAAAGGAAGAGGTTGAATATTTTTGTATAAAAATAAAGGAGTTGGGGCTGGAGCAATAGTACAGCGGTTAGGGCCTTTGCCTTGCACACGGCCAACCCGGGTTCGATTCCCATCATCCCATATGGTCTCCCGAGCACCGCCAGGAGTGATTCCTGAGTGCAGAGCCAGGAGTCAGCCCTGAGCATTGCTGGGTGTGACCCAAAAAGCCAAATAAATAAATAAATAAATAAATAAATAAATAAATAAATAAATAAATAAAGGAGTTGATGGGCTGTAGAGAGCGTAGGGGTGAAGGTGCAGGGGTGAGGCCACTTGCCTTGTGCCCAGCCAACCCTGATTCAATTCCTGGCACTTCATGTGGTCCCTCGAGCTCAGCTGGGAATGATCCCTGAGCACAGCCCTGTATGGCCCGCCAAAACCAAAAAACAAAGAGGTTGATGTGGTTGGCTAAGAGTACTGGCACCATACATCTGCAAGATGGAAAGAGAGTAGATGGAAAGATCCTAGGGAGATAGCAACTTGTCAGGCAGTGCTTAGGTGAGTGAGTGAGACATTTAAAGTGCTACCATTTCAGCAACATCATTCGTATGTTATGGAATAAGGGGAGAGCTGGATTTCGTTAGGATTGGAATTTTCAATTCAATGTGTAGGGAGAGGCAGGAATGAGGCTGGGAACATGTACAACTCATTATGTTTTTCTTCCTCCCCTTCTTTCTTTTGATGTTATTTCCATGACCAAGGGTCATACACATGCTTGTCTGTGATGCTGGAACATTCAATTGATGTGTGCCAAGGTGCAGTGCTCAGTGCTCTTACGTGGTGCTGGCGGGGAGTCTCCCTCCTTTCCTTGTGCTGCTCACAGTCTGGTTCTAGCACTTGCCGCTCATTGGGCAATGTTAGTTGGGATCACACCTGTGCTTGTTGGCGGGTTGCAGTCCTGGCCAGAGTGCTCACAAAAGTTTGGGTTGTGGTGCTTGCTGGGGGCCTCATCCTTAGATTGAGGCGCTGATATGTACCTGACTGCAGTGCAGCAGGAAATGGCCTGCAGTGCCAGAGACCATGCAGGGCACGTGCGGTGACCCCAGAGATACAACTCATGGCTTCCTACTTGGAAGGCACACACATTAGTCACAACACCTGTCCCCAGCCCCCCGCAATGATTCATTTTGGTGCACTGATATTTAGTGAGGATTATGGGGGGATGTGAGCATATAAAGATTGAGGGACTGAAAGGCTAGTAGTTTGCAGGTTCTAATTGAACTGGAGAATGGAAGCAGGCCTCGAGAAACAAGGATTGAGATAGAAGCTGGTGGGGGTGGGGGGAGAAAGTCCCAGAGGGTCTTGGTCAGAGCAGCAGAGAGGCCCAGGGCTTGTTATTCTTAGTCAGCTAAGACTAACTTGCAGCCGCCCAACCCCGTATAGCCTAGTTCTCCCTCTCAGAGAACCTGACAAGGTTCTGAGAGCATCTTGCCCGCACGGCAGAGCCTGGCAAGTTCTCCGTGGCGTATACAATATGCCAAATACAGTAACAATGATGGGTCTCATGCCCCTTACCCTGAAAGATCCTCCAATGTGGCACCGCTGGGAAGAATGAGCAAAGAGAGGCTGCTAAAAAAAATCTCAGGATGAATGGAGATGTTACTGGCGCCCGCTCGAGCAAATCGGTGATCAACAGGATGACAGTGATACAGTCATATCTGGGAGTAGTTGGCTCTGATGAGGTGGAGGATAAGATTTTGTAATGCTGGAGGTCAAAGACTTGAGAGTAGGATATGGTCAGATTGTGTTATACTAACATCACCAGGAATTATTTGGGGACTACTGTTGAAGAGAGGTTAGTGAACCAGGTGTTAATAGCCTTCAAAGCACGACTCAATGTCAAGTCAGATGCATCGAAGCTAGTTTTCTGTTCAAGTTTTTATTATTGAACAATGTGGAACCTAGGCAAGAGTTGAAGTGAAGCAATTGTTTGCTTTGTCTTTAATCCATTTACACTTTTTTTTTTTTTTTGTGGCTGCTCTCTACACAGTGCTTGGGTAGCTCCCAGCTGTGCTCAGGGGGGCATGCAGTGCATGTGGTGCCAGAGATGGAACATGGACCTTTCACATGAAAATGTGTGCTCTGCTGAAGAGAGTGAAGGGTCATACCGAGTGATGCTTGGGGTTTACTCCTGGACTGGACTCAGGGGACTCTATGGGATACCTGAACTCAAACCTGGGCTGGCCGTGTACCTTCCCTGCTGTACAATTGCTTTGGCCCCCCCCCCTCCCGTTTTAATGCTTTTGTGTTCTGTGCTTTTATGGGTGCTTTTCTTTTTGCAATAAGGTAGGCTGCAAATAGGTCCATTACTCAGTTCCTTTCTGGAAAGGTTGCTGCGATCTTTTACATTTGTATAACCTTGGTATTGTATAATGCTTACTTTTACAGCTATTGTAGTTTCTGACTTTGTTATTAGCACTTCTCTGTTCACTGTCTCATGTGAATAAGCTGCCGCTTGCTTTCCCAGATGGCACTCTTCACTTTGTGACTGACATTACTTCACCTTGATTATTTATTCCTCACATTTATTCATTCATTCTCCCCCCATTTTTTTTGGGGGGGCACTAAGGTATCTGCATGTGAAGCTTGTGTTGCAGCCTTTCAGCTCTCTCTGCAACACTTAACACAGGTTTGATAGATGAAAACAAGCTGATTTGAACCCACGTTAAAATGCACATGTCTGGTTCACTTGTGGGAGCTGGTGAACTTTATTTTTGACTTGAACTGGACAGAAATTTCTGCTTATGAAGCACTGGGGACTATGGAGATCAGAGTGTGTTCTGCCCTCTGAACTTTTGTCAAGGGCCAAAGAAGAAAGAAGGGTTGCAAATCAAACCTCTTTCCTTTTTTAACTGTTTGTTTGCTTGGGTCAGTTCTGGGATCTAGGCAGCACTTGGAACTCTGTGGTGCTGGGACCCTGATTGGGACTTCGTGTGTGCAGTGCCTGTGCTCTGGCGTGTGAAGCTCTCTCTCTCTGGCCCCCAAACTGCACTTTGCCAACTCTCCTTTTTTCTGCTTACAAATTTAGTCTGTACTTTTTCCATCCTGATTTTCACGTTCTTTATTCCTAATCAGAGATATGTTCCTAACTTTCTCTTCTAGCGCTGCTTCATCTTTCTTTAACTTTACATAAGTAGCCTCCATTCCAGTAAGTAGATGCTTTTGGAAATTAGTTTTCTTCCTCTCCTTTAAACCTAGTTTTGTGGGACCAGAGAGATAGTACAGGCAGTCAGGCCATGCAAGCCAGGAATAATCCCTGAGCACTGTTGGGTGTGGTAAAAACAAACAATCAAACACAGAAATCCAACAACCGAAAAATGTAGCTTTATTCTCCTATTTGAAAAACAAGGATTGCTCTTTGTTTCTCATATAAAGGGAACGGGATTCAGTATGTTGTTTAGTTCTATTTAAAAATTGGGCGCTTCTAAGTGGTGCTTAGCAGACAATGTGATACCAGTAGTTGGACCCTGGGCTCCTGCACGAAGAATCTCCAGGTCTTCCAAGTCATTTCCCCAACCCTTAACTCTTTGCTTTTTATTTATTTATTTATTTATTTATTTATTTTTTTCCACACCCAGCAATGCCTAGGGTTTACTCTTGGCCCGTGCTGTGGTGCCAGGGATCAAACCCGAGTTGGCCATTTGCAAGGCAAGCATCCTCCCTGCTGTATTATGTCTCCAGCTCCTCTTTTTCAACTCTTAAGTTTGAGTTTGAGTTTCAAACGATGTTGCTCTGATGTCAAGCATCCTCCCTGCTGTATTATGTCTCCAGCTCCTCTTTTTCAACTCTGAAGTTTGAGTTTGAGTTTCAAATGATGTTGCTCTGATGTCACACTGAATAGGAATGGATCTTCTGTTAGACTCGCTCGCCTACTTTCAGCCAGTCTTAGGCCTAAATATTTGTCCTTGCTGTGCAGTAGTTGGTATTCTCACACTCGACAAATGCCTTTTGTCCACAGAATCTACTCTGCCATAGACCTCATAGTAGATTAGTACACACATATTACCCACTTTGTGATGTGTTTTGTACTTTGATTTACCTTCCAAGTAACAGTAGTTCTGTCTTCTGGGTTCTCATAGTAGTCTCCAAATCCTTTTATTATAGTGACTCTTCATGTTTAAAGAATAAATTAATGGGGAGCTAAAGAGATAATTCAGTGGGTAGGGTATTTACCTTGCATGCAAACTGACTTGGGTTCAATTCTTAGCATCTCATATTGAACCCCTGAGCATCACCAGGTGTGCCCCCCTGATAAATAAATGGATGAGTGAAAGAAGGAATGTATAAATGGGGGACAGATGCGGAGGATATATGTACCCTATACGTTCCATTTCTCTGCAGAAACTAAAGTAGGAGGTAATTTTCTCTCACAAGTCTCTTGTAGGCCTGATCTTGATCTCCTTGTGAATCAAATGAAGAGGAAATACTTCCCCCTTACTAACCAGTAAGTTATGAGACTTCAGTACGTATACCTAGCATTTGTTGGGATGCATATGTTTCTGAGAAATTTTTCTAAAATATGCTCCTGGAGACTTGATTGTCTTGCTTTGGATGATTGGGTCATCGGTCAAATTTATTTAGCTAACAATTAACCAACATGACTTGAAATATAATTGAAAAAACCTAAGGTTTCTCCCCTATCAATGTAAAGAATTCAGAATTTAACAGGAAATAAGCCTTTATTCTTAAAAGTATATTTTAAAAAGGAACAAAACCAAATTACAAAAGGGCCATATTATAAGCAAGAACTGCTTCAAAATCCACTCTGATACTTGGAGGGGTCAGGGAAGTATTTGGAGCATTCTCTGCCTGCTCACTAAACTTCTCTCCCACGTGCTTTCAATTCAGCACGATTCCTTCCCATGCTTCTTTTGTTCTCGACTCCTTTTTTATTTTTTCACAGTCATATTATTCCATTTACTCAGTTCATTTGTTCAGCAGATATTTATTGAGTTATTTTCTCGGAGATGTGGTTTAGGGACTAAACAGGTGGAGGTAAATTATTGTGGTAATCAGTAGGGGAATTGAAGCAGGAGAAGACCATTAGTATTTCAGAAACCAAAACAAAATAAAACACAAAACAACCTCGTAGCTCTGTGGAAGGACCTCAAGGCAGAAACCCATTTTAAAAGGTTGTTCCCTAATTCATGGAATGACCTACCAAGTCACGGTGGTACCTAGGGCCGGGGTGGGTAGCATTAGCAGTTACTGTGGGTGATGTGATCCTGCTGAGCATTTCACCAGAGCAAGATGGTTTCTAAGACCAGTTCTGCTACTGACTCACTCTGTGAGCTTGTACAAACTCATAGTTTTCCTCTCCTGAAAATTGAGGGGTTCGGACTAAATAATTACTATAATTCTTTCTATAATTCTGTGCTTCTAAAATTAAAAAAAAAAACTTGACCTAATTAAGCTACTTTTTTGCTTATAATGACTCCAAGATTTTTTTCTCTTTGGGTCTTATTGACCCATTGTGGAAGAATTTCCTCTTTCCGCTCAAGCATTTCTTCTGTTCTCTGTGCTAGTATGAATATATTTTCCGACCCATATTTGGACTAAATTAAATTGAAAAAGTCATCTTTGCCTGAGGCCTGTTATCTACCACACACATTTTCTTGATTTATAAAAAGGCAACAATGCCAGTTCTCCATTAATTTCTAGCAAGCAGGAAAACTTAAACGTGCATATTCTTTTTTCGGTTTTCAGGACACACCCAGTGGTGCTTAGGGCTTATTTCTGGCTCTGTGCTCAGGATCACTCCGGGCAGAGTTTAGTCGACCATCTGGGTGTCAGGGATGGAACCCAAATTGGCTGCTTTCAAGGCAAGTGCCCTAACCACTTGCTATCTCTCTAGCTCCTTAACATGCACATTCTAAAGTCATTGTGAATTAACAAAGTGTCTCAATTAGATGTAGCTGCAAGCTGTTAAGATTGCTCATCATTACATGTTACTTTGTTTCATGCTTTTTTGGATGTAAAATGTGTACCTGAGATAGACACCAAACATGTAACTGGGGTGATGTTGATTTCCCTTTTCTTCCCCCAAAGTGTTAATATATATGAAGGTGTAAGGAATGATTAATACTTCCTTATTTACATATATGATTCATGAGGACATTTTTGTTGGGAGGCATTTTTTTTCCCTCTTCCATATGCCAACGCTGAGTTGCCATGCTCCTTGCAGAAGGAGCCAGTGACCCACTCATTACCAACTGCGGTCCCCGTTCAGGAAAGGCCATCCAGTAAAGCCCTTTAGAGTGCTGGGGGCATTATATGCTGGCACCATTCCTGACTGGGTTTGGGAAGTATTTAATCTTTCAGTTTCTTCATCTGTGAAATTAAATTCTTGTAATAGCTTCTGCCTTGCTGGGTGCTATGAGAATAGATTAGCATCACCGAAGGGGTCTACTGGTCTCTGTTATAAGGTGTTCAACTGCAGTGTTCTCTGTGTCTCAAGCTCCTCTTACAGAACTTGAAATATACTGGACTCTGAGTAAATATTTAACAAATCTGTAAGAAGTCATTGTTAGGAGCACCTAGTAAAGTCTAATTTATGATTATAAAAGGTACTCTTTTAAAGATGTAAAACTAAGTATGTTGTGTTTTTTCAGTATTTCAGTTGCTGTTGTTGTTGGCGAGTAGATTAATAAAATGGCAGAGAGAATTGCTAAAAGTGTAATGATATGAAATGTTACACTGTTGTTTTGGTTTTGGGGCCATACCCAGTGGTACTCAGGGACTACTCTGCTCTTTTGTGCTCAGGGGACCATATGTGCTGTTAGGGATTGAAACCAGGCTGGCCCTGTGCAAGACATGTGCTTTACCTGCTGTACTATCTCTCTGGCCCATGAAATGATATGTTTTAGGGGCCAGAGAGATAGCACAGGTTTTTGTTTTTTTTTTTTTTTTTTTTGCTGCATGCTGCAGTCTCCAATTCAATCTCTGGTACCACAATGTAGTCGGGCCGCTGAGCACTTTCAGAAGTGATCTCTGAGTATAGAGCTAGTAGTAAACCCTGAGCACAGCCAGGTGTGGCCCAAACCCTCCTCCCCCACAACTCCACCCCAAGCACTGTAGCACTGTCTTGTCCTGTTGTTCATCAGTTTGTTCGAGTGGGCACCAGTAATGTCTCCCTTGTGAGACTTGTTGTTACTGTTTTTGGCATATTGAATACACCATGGGTAGCTTGCCAGGTTCTGCCGTGCAGGCGAGATACTCTCAGTAGTTTGCCAGGCTCTTTGAGAGGGACAGAAGAATCGAACCCAGATCTGCTGCGTGCAAGGCAAATGCCCTGCCCGCTGTGCTGTCGCTCCAGTCCTACAGTGAGTGGTCAACCTAAAGTCAACCTGCAGCAAACTCAACCCTAAAAGAGAAAGAAATTGTATTCTTTAGAAGTTTATTGGTTTCAACAAATGATGCTACCATATTTAGACTTTATCACAGTAAATCAGATGTTACATTTATACATAATTGTTATACTATGGTATCATAATTTAGCCTGTGTGACTAAATCCCATATCCAGGTGAAGAAAGTTCTGTGATAGCTTCTGCTTCATAGAAGGGAATTTTCTCTCCCTCCCATTGTATAATTGGATTCCCCTTCGGTTTTTACTTCAGGATTATAACTGTGATTATTGAGCATTTATTATTCACAGGATGCAAGATGACTAGCCCGAGGAGCTAGACAGATGCTCTGTGAATATCAAACCTAGACTGAACTGACTCCTTGTTTTTTCTGTCTGTGCTTTCTCTACTTCACATCCTGTTACACACTTGTAAAAATCATTGTTTGTAATACTTTTTTTTAAGGATTTTTCTCCCACATTTATTTTATAAGCTACTCACAATATTTGATTACAATTAATATTCAAACACCAATCCCACCACCATTGCATCTTCCCACCACCAAATTTGGAATGTTTCCATCCCAAGCCCCAATCCCTGCCCCAAAACACAAATGAAAGAATATATTTTGTATTATTTGTTATGAAGAGCTGCTGAGCATGCTTACAAAAGAGTGTTCATATAGAAAACAATGTGAAGTTTGTTCTGTTGTGGCAGGAGCCATTAAGCCATTCTATAGGATATCACTAACATGTTGTTAAAATTTGGGTGATGTGAGCTTTGGTATATATGTCTGAAAATATGTATATAGGCATGTATATATATTTCCCTCTATGTTTTATTGCCTACTGTTTGAACTCCATCAAATATGGTATGGTAATTATGGAAAATGAGTAGGGAGTGTCACGGCCACGCGGTCCAGGAATATGTTCACTCATATGTGAAGCTCGGCCCGAGTGCGTGGAAAGCGGCCTGGAGTGTTTCTCCCACATTTAAAAATGGTCTGTCTTAAAAGTAAAATAGGTCCCTTGTTACTACTACATATCTGTAAATACTTTCTTTGTAGACATGTAGCTTATTTTGGTTTTACATTGCTTATGTTGCTTTAAAATAGGGGAAGTAAAAGTGTTACACTTGCTTGCAGACTTTCTATATTTGAGGAAGTTGTAGTCATAGCTTGATTTCTGAGACTTCCTTCTCTCTTCACTTTTTAAAGATGGTATCACCACAGCTACCAGTTCCACAGATTATGACTCTGGGAATCATTGCTCTGAGTCCTTTGATGCCAGAGCCCTCATAGCTGAAGAAGCCAGGGTTCTTTATTGTAAGCTGTTCATTATTTCTCCAGTTCAGCCCATGTTCTTCATTCTGCTCCCATTGTTCCGGATGAGCTGCCAGTAGTGTTCTTTCTCTCCTGAGTGCCTCTCCCACCACACACACAGACTTCAGGCTTGTCTTTGTTTTATTTTAAGTGAAATTTTACTATCTTCCACTCCTTTAAGGGGCCTTTTAAGATTCCTGTCAGGGCTTGGGATTGTAGCTCACCATAGAATGCTCATTTTGCAAGTTTGAGGACCTGGATTCAGTCCTTGGCAACACCCTCCCACCCCGACTTCAAACAAAACAACTCTTGTCAATTATAGGGTTCTTAATATTATAACTTTTCTTGATGGGGGGGTTGGACCACACCCAGAGGTGCTGAGGGCATAGTCCTGGCTCTGCACTCAGGGATCACTTCTGGTGGCTTACTGGACCATGTGGATTGCCAAGGATCGAACCCTGATCAGCCATGTTCAAGGCAAATGCCCTACCTGCTGTACTGCTACTCAGGCCCAATTGTAACTTTTTTTTTAAACTAACTCTTTAAGGTCTACCACAACTTTTAGTTCTTGACACCCCAACAGAGTTTAAGTATTCTTTTTCTATATAGTAACTTTAGTACCTGGAGTTTACATTATCTTTTGAGTAAGGAGTGAAGAAAACCAGTTAGTTATTTTATGGGTGAAGTTTCCTCCTACCAAAGATTAGTAGCCAGTTTAAAACTTCATTGCAGTAAAGCTCATATACTTCTTGAGAGAGAATGTACCCTTGGAGAGGGAAGGTGCTGTGTGATAGTGATACAGCTGGGAGGTGGAAGGGTTAAATTGGCTCTGCCATTCAGAGTACTGTGTGGGTTTCCCCCCTGTGCCACAGCCCTCAAGAGTCCTGTAGATCAGTGTGTCCGCCCGTCCAGGCCTGATGCCTTTACACATGCTAATCATGAGTATCTCCCTCTGCTCTCCACAAAACTGTCTGATCAAAGTTTAGAAGTACTTTGCTTTATAGGAAGAGAAGTTGCCCACTAAATTTGTCATTCTTAAGAAGTTGAATTTATAGCTTTCTTTTGCTACTGTGGCATTTTTCCTGTCTCTCTCATGTATAGTCATATTTCTTTTGTTCTCTAAGATTCTTGAGCACACGTTTCTTGATGGCTAGGCTCTGCTCTGGAGACACCATCATTGTGATATGGCATGTGCCATTCTTTGTGCCTTCTCTCTTCAAATTCATGGGTCTGGAAGACTGGTACTTAATGAGTTGGGTAAAGAGTGAGTTGCTTACTGAATGATCCTAACATACAGTGCTTCCTGACAGTGCTGCAAGCTGCAGCCCATGGATGTGTGATGTGTGTGTGTGTGTGTGTGTGTGTGTGTGTGTGTATCTTTTTGGGTTTGGGGCCACACCTGACTGTGGTCAGGGCTAACTGCTGACTCTGTGCTCAGGGATCACTCCTGGTGATGCTCAAGGAGAACATTTGGGGTGCCAAAGTTCAAACTTGAGTCGGCAAGACATGACAAGTGCAAGACAAGTGCCCTCACTGCTCTACTGTCTCTTGGGCCCGAATAACCGATGGTTTTCATTGGCAACTGCACTGTACTTTTGGTAGGGTCTTCGCTATCTAATGGATCCTACCTGCAGAAATTCATGGGAGAAATTTTTAATTTATTTGTCATGAGACTACAGTGAATTCAGCACTTGTACTCTTCTCTCTTGGATGTATACAAACAGCCTTTTAGCGAATACTACATATGAGGCAGGTTTGTGTGTAATACTTTTAAGAAATACTCTTCAGAGAAGTTTCGTAGATGAGGAATCTGAAACCCAAAAAGGTTGACTGATATTTCCTGGTTACTGGCCGGAAAATAGTAATTCAGCTCTGGGATTTGAACCTAGAGCTGTTATTTTTCACAGTTACTTCTCTTTCAGTGCAGAGTATTTGCCCAGATAATTAGTTATGGTTAAAGAAATTTATATTTTGAGAATTACTTTCAGAAATTTTCCCCCCTAAATCTTAGAACTTGATTAAACAGCTGGGTTGCATTTTTTTTCTTGTTTTGAAACTTTGGGAGGGGAAGCTTAGGCCACACCCGGTGGTGCTCAGGGTTTCCTCCTGGCCCCGTGCTCAGGGATCACTTGTGGTGCCTTTTAGGGTGGGAAGCGGAGGGGAACTGTATGGTGCTGGGGGGATTGAATTGGGTTGGCCATGTGCAAGGCAAGCACTTAAACCTCTGGTCTATCTCTCCAGCCTTTGTTTGGAAACTTTTAAAAATAAGAGTACTATGGTTCCATGTTATCCTCAGATGCTTTTATATAGCTGATTTATCTGAGATAAATTCTTGCCTAAGTTGTAACACCGCTTCTTGTCTCAATTAATGTCTGCATGAGTATTGCTTCATGCCAAGGGTTTTAACATTCACTCTCATTGTTAAATATGTTGTGCCTTTTCTTTTGAATGTTTCTCTCTCTTTCTTTTTAAAGACAGCATGATTACCCAGCAAAATCTCTTACCCTTCCCCAAATGTAAATTCTGCCTGTTCAGCAGCGGCAGAAGTGCTGCATTGTTTGCTGTTGAAAGAGAGAGCTGGAGGGGACACACACTCCCCCTGCTCAGCGGGTACAGGAGGCTGCGATCTTCCCTTGCTGTATTATTAATGGCCCCATATTTTTATATTGCAGATGGCTGAGAGCTAGCAAGAAAAATTCAGGACCATGATGGCTCAGTTTCCTAGCGCAATGAACGGTAAGCAGCCTCATGCTGTGACAGGGTAGAGAGGTTGGATTTTTATTTTTCTTTTTTGGTACAGGTTATAAAATAATCATTTAATTATTTTCCCTTAAACTTATAAACTCAAATCTTAAAGTAGTCATGCTGCTTTGGTAGTTTATTTTAGAACTCTGTATGTCTTTTGTTAGAATGCTGAGCAGTGAATCTGGAAACTCAGTGGATGTCTGTTCTGCAGCATCACTGGGACTGTGTGTTGGCCTTTGGGCCTCAGAACAACCCGAAAAGATCTGGGTGTGGTGTATAAAGTGGGAGGGCAAAAAGCAGAGTGCTAGAGGATAGGAAATTTCAAAGGTGTTTTTAATAGCACAGGATAACTGTAAACTGATTATACCATTTAGTAATATACATACAAAATTGTTTTAAATGTTCCTTTGGTAAAGGATTATCTATGCCTACACACATAGCTGTTAAGTATGAAATATTTAGAAAACTGTTTATGTAATTTTGATAGTAAAAAGTTTTTAGAACTTTTTTTCTGATTCTGGCTTTCATTTTTTCCCCTAAATGCAAATTAATCATTCCTAATTAGTATTCAATTACTGTATATGTCATTTAGAATTAATTGAGAAAATGCATTTATTGTAAAATTCCTGTAGAAATCTAAGAAACTAAATTCTTAGTTTGGGTGTGGGTGGGAGGACTCCCAATCAGTGCTGGGAGACCTGGGACCCACAGCCAGTGATACTCAACCTGGCCTTGTTGGTAGAGGCTCCCGGAGCTGACCTGCTAGGGGCCACTAGCACTGCACATGAGTGTGGAGGACCATGCAGCGCTGTTTATTGAATTTGGTGCATGCAAGACAAATATTCCAGCCCTTTGATCTCTTTTTGGCTCTCGGGTTCTTAACTTTTTATTTGTTAAGCTTAACTTAACAGGCAGTGTTAAGGAACTCTCTCCAGGCAGTGCTGAGGAACTGTATAGGGTGCCAGAGATCAAACCCAAGCTGGCCACGTGCAAGACAAGTGCCCTTCCCACAATACTATCTCTCTGGCTCCTTGAGTTCTTCATTTTGAAGTAAATTATATTATCTGAAAATATAAAAAATAAAGGAGCCCTAGTCAGTAATTCTTTTAGATAATTGAAAATGGTTATAATGAAGAATATTGAGTCCAATAGTTCTATCACTTTCACAAAGCAGTCATGTTTTAAGCCCTTGTATAAGAGATTACTAACGTGTTGTTACAGGTTAAGCCTTGTGTGTTAATACTTTCTTAATTGAGATTGGTTGCTTTCTACTTTACATCCTATCCAATGTGGTGTGCTGCTCCTGGTAGATCAGTGGTGTAGAGTTTGAGATGTCACTTCAGGAATTCTAAAATTTTGAATAGGGTGTTACAGCCTGAGTTAAATTTTTTTTTTTTTGATAATTAGTTTTCCACTGATGAGAATGAAGAGATATAAAGTTGTGCGGCCGCAGTAGCATGGTTTAGGATTTATGTATTTTAGTAATTAAGTCCAGGGAGATTTAAGTTGGAAATTGCATCATTTCCCTTCCTGGGGCAGCATGGAGCAAAAGCTTAGTTCACAGTCTGGAGACATGGCTTCAAGCACCTTCTGGGACCAGAAGTAATGTAGCTGGCTCTGGATCTTGGTCGTTCAGCAGCAAAGCAGCTGTGCAAAAGCATGGCCACCCTGGTAAAATCTCGGCAGAGTGCGAGCCGCTATTGGCCCTGGCCTGAGACTGCCCAAAACTCCCGCTGTTTCAAGTTCAAAACACATTCCTTTTTTCCCGCGCCACCAAGTTCATACCTGTTTAAAAGTCCCCCTGAGTTAAATTTTTAACTGAATAATGACTTTGGGGTCTGGAAGTATTTCTGCATCTTGTTGATCTCTTGAGATTTATTTATGAGTCTCTGGATTATGGCCTGTTAATAGCTCCACAGGTAGTTCATGGACATAACTGCCAGGCTTCTGGAAGAACAGGGAGATAGGGGGAAGGAACTCATCCCCGACTCTATGAGAGTTTGAAGATTTTGGTCACAAAACCCGCGTACCTGAGTTTTTCAGCAGATTCATTTCTGGATGAGTTTCGTCCCGAGCCTGTGGAGTCTGGCTGTGAGCATGGCAGTGACTAAGCAGTGCAGTCTTCATTCTTCTTCCTTTCTATAGATGTACATGAGTCTACTCTGTAAATGTCATTTTATTTTATTAAGAGAATAATATTGGAAAAAAAATACAATGTTTGGTAGCAAAAAAACATGTTTTATTTGCATAAGCTTTCTAAAATATTAGATAATTTAGGAGTAGCTAGAACTAGAGATAGTATTTTTTTGGTTATAACTTTTGTTCCCACTGTGGAGCAGATGGTTTCCATCCCCGTAAGGAGTCACATGCTGCCTGGAGAAATCTTGGAAGCGTTGCCCACCTCTGGGAAGGAAGGAGAAGGGCTTGTGCTGGGCACAGGACAGGCCCGCAGTGCCCCAGCCCCCTTACCAACCATTCCCTGCTCCACAGAGGAGAGATTTATCTCATTCTTTCATCCTGTAAAAAAGCCTTCACTATAAAACAAAACAAGTCGGTAGGGAAGGGAGGGACAGGTCACCAGAGGGAGGCTCCTTTACTGTTCCTGATGCAGGCCACCTTTCTTAATGGCATTTCTGTGTCCACCTCATCGTTACTGACCATAAAGTTCTTTTCTGTTGAAGTCAAATGCTGTTGAAACTTCCTCTGAAGGTACTTGAAGTCAGACTGTTTTCTAAATGTTTCTGATATAGTCCTCAAAATTTGCTATGTCTTCTTTTTCATTCCAAGTGGCCGAAGCCACATGTGGCGAGTGTTTGCTGTTTTGGACAGTGCCTACCAAGAACATATTTGCATCATCTCAGAAAATTCTTGTTTTTGTTTTTGCAAGGCAAGCACCCTGCCCGCTGTACTATTTCTCAGATTTTCAGCCCCAGAAAATTCTTATGACAGATTTTCTTTTTCTGGCCGGAGTGATAGCACAGTGGGTACGGCGTTTGTCTTGCATGTGGCCAACCCAGTGTTTGATCCCCAGCATCCCATATAATTCCCTGAGCACTGCCAAGAGTAATTTCTGGGTGCAGAGCCAGGAGTAGCCCTTGAGACTCCTTCACTGCTGGTGGGAATGCCGACGGGTTCAGCCCTTTTGGAAAACAGTATGGACGTTTCTCAAAAAATTAGAAATTGAGCTCCCATTTGACCCAGCAATACCACTTCTGGGAATATACCCAGAGATGAAAAAAAGTATAATAGAAATGGCATCTGCACTCATATGTTTATTGCAGCGCTGTTTACAAGTGCCAGAATCTGGAAAAAACCCGAGTGCCTGAGAACACTGACTACATAGAAACTTCAGTACAGCTATACAATGGAATACTATGCAGTTGCTAGTATGAAGTCATAAAATTTTTATATAAGTGGATTAACAAGGAGAGTATCATGAGTTGAAATGAGTCAGAAAGAGAGGGACAGACATAGGAAGACTGCACTCATTTGTGGAATATAAAGTAACAAAATGGGAGACTAACACCCAAGGATAGTAGAGATAAGGACCAGGAGGATTGCTCCACAGCTTGGAAGCCGGCCTCTCATGCTGGGGAAAAAGGCAGCTCAGATAGAGAAGGGACCACCAAGGAAAGGATGCTTGGAGAATCCGCTTGGGATAGGAGATGTGTGCCAAAAGTAGACTATAGACAGAACATGATGGCCACTTAATACCTGCATTGCAGACCACAACACCCTAAAGGAGATAAAGGAGAGAGAGCAAAAGAGAATGCACCTGCCACAGAGGTGGGGGTAGGGGGGTGGGGAGGGATACTAGGAACATTGGTGGTGGAGAATGGGCACTGGTAGAGGGATGGGTACTCGAGCATTGTATGACTGAAATGTAAGCACAGACGTTTGTAAGTCTGTAACTTTATCTCACAGTGAATCATTAAAAAATAAAAATTTTTAAAAAATAAATAAAATATAATAAGACAAAAAAAAAAAGAGTAGCCCCTGAGCATTGCCAGTGTAGAGTTCCCCCCCTACCACCACCAAAACAAGTTAAAAAAATTTTTGCCTTTTTCTTTTAAAAAGTTTCCCCCTTTGTTGCTTGAATCACACAGGGATATGTGCCCTTGGTTGTGGTTCTCACATACTTTGTGGTGCTTGCACACTCTGCAGTGGTCACTGGGGCTCGGACACTGTCTTGGGGTGTTCACACACAATTGGTTGTCATACACCAGGGATCACATATCTTATTGTGGATCACAAATGGCAGTGCCACTGAATTGCACTCAGTATGGCATTGAACTGAAGGTCAAATTAAACAAGTTAGGATTTTAAAAGGGGGTGGGATAGTATAGTGGGTAGGGCACTTGCCTTGTGGCTGACCTTGGGTTCTGTCCCTGGCATGTTGTATGGTCCCTTGAGCCCTGCCAGCGATGATGTCTGAGTGAAGAGCCAGGGGTAAAAGTTCACAGTCCCCAGAACAGAACATTTTTTTTCTAAGGGGCCAGGGATGTATCTCAACAGTAAGACACCTGCCTTGAATATGTGAAACACTGCACCAAATTTCTGCCATCACTGGGGGAAAAAAAAAAGAAGAAAAGACAAGACAAACACAAAAGCCCTCCAGACTCACTCCTGCAAGGCTGAGTAATCACTGAGTGATCCCTGAGCTCTGGCTGGGCCCTGGACAGTCAATCTTCGGCACTTGGATGCTCCACTCCAGTCTCCTCCATAGAGCTAACAAAGATCAGTGCATCACAGCTTTACTAGTCGTGATTCTATTCCTGTGTTCCCTGTGCTACCAAGGACGCACATTTATTTATGTTCCCATCATTGAAAACTTAAGTCCTACCAGTGGAAACCTGCACTGTAGCTATGGTTTAGAAATTTTTATTGTATTTTTGCAGGGAATGGCATACTGGCTCAGAGTTTATTCCTGGCTCTGCATTCAGGGATCATTCCTGGTACACTCAGGGTACCATATGGGTGCCAGGGATTGAATTCAGGTCAGCAGTGTGCAAGGCTAGCACCTTGCATAATATGTTATTGCTCCCACCCCAGTATGTTTTAAAAATTTAAGTTTGTGCTGGGTTACATAGATCATTTGGCTATTTTCCCTGCCTGCCACCTGCCAGTCTGTGTCCCACCCTCCCCCCCTCCGGTCATTGCCATGAGTAGACGTTACACACTCTTAACGGGGCTTGCCTGGGATGTCTTCCTTGGGTGCCCACATACTTGATTGTTCTGCTTTTCTGTAGTTATGCACCTTATAATGTGGTGCTTGTGCACACACTTGATTGCAGTATGCCAAAGATCACACATTTTTTTGTGGCATCAGAAATGGCAGTGCCAGTAGGACTGCACTAGGCCATGTGAGGTATTGGAAAGAATTGAAGTCATGCCCTTTGTCCTGGGAACAGAGGCTTTACTGCTGGGCTTTCCTGGGACCCTCATTTGATGATTGTTTTGAACTCGACAAGTATACCGGTAAAGACCATTGCTGTTATCCTTTAATTTACAACATACAAAGGGAAAATAGTTTGAATCAGGCCCTTCCAAAATTACATGTTCAAATACTGCTATAGTACTACCCAGCTGTGTGACCAAACCTTCAAGGTGTATGTATAATAGGGCTGAAACTTCTTTTTATGTATAATAGGGCTGACAGTACTTATGGCATGGGCTCTAGAATAGATGAAAAGGTATATTTTCCTTTTTTTCATATACTATAAGGACATGCTTGACAGAGCAAATAGGCAAGGACTGGAAATAAGCAACAAAAATCTTTCTGAAAATACCACATTCTTGGTTTAGTGATGGGGTAAGGGGAGTGGATACAATTTTTTAGTACATTTCTTAAGTGATTATCAGTCATTATAAGGAACTTTACATAAGCTTTAAAACGAATTATTAAACATCATCTCCAGAACTTAGATTTTTCCTGTCTATAGGACTTAAAATTAAACAGAGGGGCTAGAGCCATAGTACCTGTAAGGTAGGACACTTACCTTGCACACGCCAACTTAGGTTCAATCCCCAGGACTCCATGGGGTTTCACAAGCTTAGCAGAAGTGATCCCTGAGCACAGAGCCAGGATAAGCCCTGAGCATTCCTGTGTGTGCCCCAAAATTAAATAAATAAATAAATAAATACAGCCTGGGATTTGAGATCTGAAATTAAAAACAAGCTGTTTACTTTTTAAAGTTTTTATTATAGGGGCCAGGGTAATAGGGCAGTGGGTCGGGCACTTTTCTTGCACATGGCCAACTTGGGTTCGATCTCTGGCACTCCATATGGTCCCCTGAGTGATCCCAGGAGTGATTCCTGAGTACAGAGCCAGGAGTAAGCTCAGAGCACTGCTAGGTGTGCCCCCCTAGTCCCTCAAATTAAAAGGTTCCATTAACATGTCTTTGATTTTATTTACTTATTTTTGGTTTTTGGATCAAACCTGGTGGTGTTCAGGTCTTACTCCTGGCTTGGTGCTCAGGAATCACTCCTGGCAGGGCTTGGGGACCATATGGGGTACCAGAGGTCAAACCCAAACCCAGGTTAGTCATGTGCAAGGCAAATGCCCTACCTGCTGTACTATCACTGGCCCTAGCATGCCTTTTAAATAAGAAATGCAGAATTTGATCAACTGATTAAAAGTTGGCTTTGAAGTCTGTATATTTCCTAGTTTTCTTATTTCTGTGTAAATTTTGCTTTTTTTGAAAAATTCTTAGTGCATAATAGCTTATATTTAAATATGTTTATTTGTGGGTAAGTATCCAGATTTGAGAATTTAGGGCACTCAATTGAGATTATTTCTGTGGAGCCAGGAGGGCATGAACAGTAATGGCTGAGCACATGCCTGGTGTGTTTGGCCTCCTGAGGGTGGCCCCCAGTACCACATAGCCCCCGCCATGAGCACCTTTGGGCCCAAGGACAGCACCTCTGGTCCAAATATCACTGGGAGTGCCCCTGGGAGTAGTTCTCCCTTAGAACTTTTGTATTCTGCCAGTGATGAACCATCATAGTCAATTTTGCTCATTGTATCTTAAATATTAGAGTGTGTGTGCATTCCTTTAAGAGGTTTGGTTAACTCTTCTTTGTACCCCTAATCCGGTACACATTGGTGCCCTGTGGTGTGTGATGGATGAATCTGTATGAAGGGACCAGGTTGCGTGGAGTCACCTGAGCATGAGTGAACATCTTTGACAGAAACTGGAGCACGGGTCGAGACTAATTCTAATCTCAGCGCTCATTAGTCGTGCGCAAGGTGCCTCACTACAGGGCGTTGGTTCCCTTACCTGTCAGATGGGGGTCATAGCAGAAGCTGATCCTCAGGTGATGTGGGCATCAGAGACTTACTGTGTGTGCGTGGAGCCGGAGTTCCCTCTCCTCTCCCTTCCTCCCCACTCTCCTTCCTGCCCTTCTCTTCTCCATTGCTGTTTCAGACCTACTGTGTTCAACACCATTCTCAGTGTCCACTTCCCTCCACCAGTGTCCCCAACATTACATTTCTGCTGCTAATAGGGCTTCATGCATGACACCTTTCAGCAGCCCTCTCCTCCAGAGTCGCCACTTCCCTCCACCATTGTAGTGTTCTCTTTCCTGTCCTGCCCCCTTCCCCCACTCCCTGGCCAGCTTCTTACTGAAGACTAATTCCTGTTCTTTGATTTTATTGCCTTGGAGCATTTGTCATTTCCCTACAATGTTTGTTTATATCCTGCATGTGAGAGAGATCATCCTGTGTCAGTCTCTCTTCTTCTGACTGACTTCATCCAGCCTGATACTCTCCAGATCCATCCGAAGCAACAGATCACATGACTTCATCTTTTCTGACAGCCACCTAGTATTCCATTGTGTGTATGTATACTATGCTTTTAAAAAATCCGCTTATCTGTTCTCGGGCACTTGTGTTGTTCCAGATCCTGGCTATTGTGAATAGTGCTGCAATGAATGTAGGAGTGCAAATGGTCTTTCTGTATCTTTCATTGATTTTGTCATCATTGTCATGTTTCAGAGTCATCCGGGAGGAAGTAAGTTTGATAGCCATGCCAGTCTTGTCACAGAAGCCGGT
Source organism: Sorex araneus (assembly GCF_027595985.1). Taxonomy (NCBI): domain Eukaryota; kingdom Metazoa; phylum Chordata; class Mammalia; order Eulipotyphla; family Soricidae; genus Sorex; species Sorex araneus. Next base: position 358,986,455 of record NC_073313.1, on the reverse strand, counting down.
AGGCTTCTACTGTGTGTGACATGTCTTTCTTTAGAGCGTGTAGGTTTGGTTATTTTAGGGCCTATATTCAGTACATTTTAAAAAATTTTAACTATTCCTAAAATACGCATTTGATATTTAAAGACTCCGCCCCCCTCCAAACTATTTAGGACTAAAATTAACAGAACTAAAGATATTTGTTAATCAAATTAATCTTACTGTCTAAGATTATTTAGCGTGATCCACATTTCTGGAAACAGTGTTGTAAGACAGATTTTTTTTTGATCAATATAAGCAGCAAATATTTCTGAGTTCATATATTTAAATATGTTTGATTTCTTACTGATAGAAATTGAGTAAACTGAAAGGTTCACCAGAACTGATGGGTGGTTCTTGGCTGTGTTGAATATGTCGAACTTTGAAAGCGTCAGAGAGCCACTGTCTCCTAATGCAAAAGAGAGACACGGTCTGTGACGGTGTGTTTCCCCAAATCATTATCTTAGTTTCCATTTCCTCTGCTTCTCTTCTGCTCAGATCACCAGGCCCTATTGTTTACTCTGGGCGAGGTATATTGGTTCTGGGGATAGCGAGATGGACACTCAGGTGGACAGAAAGCCAGATACTTTTCTTTCCTTTGTCCTCCCTCCCTCCTTTCCTTCCTTTCTGGGCTTTACCCTGCCGTGCTCAAGGCTTATTGGCTTACTCTTGGCTTTATACTCAGGGATCACTTCTGGCAGGGCTGGGGAAGAATGGGGTGCCCAGTCAGGGCCATTGCAAGGCTAGCACCCTACTGGCCATACGACTCTCCAGTCACCGTGTAACAACTGATTGGCCCCTGGGCTACACCACCCCAAGTTTATGGGATTCTTTCAAAGTTACTTCTCGGAGATAGGGATTATGTTGCTACCATTCCTTTAATCTTGGAGTTTTATTTTTATTTTCCTCATGTTAAATTTTTAAACATATATACTAGTATCACTTCTTCCCCACCTCGTTGTTACATAATCAATGTAGTCAATATTCTGAAAACTTTGTTTAAAATATATTAAGGGAGGGGCTGGAGTGATAGCACAGCGGGTAGGGCGTTTGCCTTGCACTCGGCCAACCCGGGTTCAATTCCCAGCATCCCATATGGTCCCCTGAGCACTGCCAGGGGTAATTCCTGAGTGCAAAGCCAGGAGTAACCCCTGTGCATCACTGGGTGTGACCCAAAAAGCAAAATAAAATAAAATAAAAAATATATATATTAAGGGAAATTTTTGTTCTTTTGGTGCGTAAAAGAGACTTGGATTTATAGTCAAACATAAGTTCAGATGCTTTTCCTATCTATTTTGTTACAATCATTTCAAAATAACAAGAATAGCACTATTAAACTACAATTTCAGAGCAATCAGGGAGGTATTGTGATATAGTAGCTAAGAACAACTTTGTAGTTATAAAGTAGAGAAAATTCTAGCTACAAATAGGGTTCCCCCACCCCATACTTCAGTTTTATTGTGTCATATATTTACAACCACCTTGTGGAGTTGTTGGAAAATTAAGTGTGATCAGTGCACTCACATGATGTGTTTTGTTTGTTTCTCCTTGTCCTGCCCCATTCAGCATTTTTACTTTTCTCATTTTTAAAATTAAACTGTTTTTGAAAAAAGATTCGGTATTAATATGCTTAGCATAGTTCCTGGCATAAGGTAATGCTTGTAAAGTCTCTGCTTTAATTAGTACTACTCTCACTCTGCTAATATCAGACTTTCAGACTGAATGATAGAGAGGGGGTTTGTAGGATAGCTTGCCAGGTGTCTGTTTGAGGAAGAGTGAGGGAGCCGAGACTGACCTGAGGGAGAGATGTGTCCTCCTTGGGCGAACGTGGGTTTGTAAGATACTGCATAGATTACTGGCTGGCACTGTCTACTTAACAGGCAGCAACGGCACAGTGGCCTTGAAGGAAGTGGGTGCACAGGACTTGGTGTCACCCCCACTGCATTGTCAGATCACCCAGAGAGCATTTAGAAAGTAATGCATCCTGTTCCTTGTCCCCCAAGGATTCTGATTTAACTCACCCAGTGTGATATCCTCCTTCTTCCTATGCATGCCCCAGGGTTCCCCCACGTGACTCAGCCATGGGTGGAAACCCCCAGTGTAGCCCATTGACTAGTCAAATACTGCCTGCAATAGACTTGAGATAGTATAGTGGGTAGGGTGCTTGCCTTGCATGCTGCTGACCCAGCACTCCCCGCAGTTCCCCGAGCCCCTCAGGAGGAAGCCCTGAGCACTGCTGTGTATGTGCTCCTCTCCCCCCAAAGCATCTATATATACACCATTCTCAGGAAGGAAGACTCCTGGGTAGGAGTCGGGGAGGATGAGAGCGCTGCCAAGGCGCACAGCCAGGGACAGACCCTCCGTTCCGCTCCTTCCACCCACTGCTGCTCCACTCTGACCTGAAGTGGTAGAAAGTGGAGACAGGGCCCCATTTTCAGAGCAAATGGAAAAGAGCTCAGATTATTGTTTCTCATGGTATGAGAGAACTCAGCCTGCTTTAAATTGACAACTGTGTCTTTAATCTATTTCGGGGAGGGCACGCTCACTCAGTGGTGCTCAGGGCTTACCTCTGGCTTTGTGCTCAGTGATCACTACTGGCAGGGCTCAGGGCCCAGATGTGATCGAGGGGATGGAGCCAAGGTTGGTCATGTGCAAAGAAAGTGCCCTACCCACTGTTCTATCTCTGCCCCTCTGGCGCCCTCCTCCCCACCCCCCTTTATAATCTTTGATCTTTCAAACCTAATCTCCCTTGGTGCCTTCACTGCCTCATACTGTATCATTTCTAGCCCTTGTTATTCTCTGGTTCTCTGGAGCTGCTTCGTTAATTAATATGTGTACTCACAACTCAAGGCTAAGTCTGGTTTCAAGTAGTGATTTAAATTCATGTTTTTTTCCTTTCCTTTCCCAATGCTGTTTAAATGATTAAAGAAAACATTAAAAAAAAATAGCTGAGGTAGCTTTAAGAAATAGAAAATTCTCTATCGGTGTACCAGAAACCAGCAAGTTTCTAGAACTTATGAAGCACATTAACTAGGTTTCCACAGAGGCACAGAGGAGTGTTGTTTGTAGTGGAGACGGACTGAGTCCGCAGAACGCAGGAGCAGGGGTGGAGCAAGCAGCAGCCGGATTCAGCTGGTGGAAAGGTATCCACCAGCACACCCGGGCCTGACCCTGCAACTCCGTGGGTGGAAACAGTGCTCTGGGTAAGGCAGGGGTTTGTGGCGGAAATCCGTCAGAGCTGAATGAACTGCTGGAGGCGAGTGAGGACTCGCCTGTCCATCTGGAGTAACTGGGGTCACAGAAGGGGAACTGATACTCAAAAGTGTTTCCAGGTGCTTGCCAGAAAGATGGGGGGAGGGGAAGGGCTGCAGGAGACTAGAACAGCCCCTACCCCCAGCTCCCACTCAGTGTCAGAGGTAGCACAGGGGTAAGACGCAGTACCACACTGTCCCCTGCAGCCTTCTCTCCCATTGAGACACCTGGAGAGGATCAGTGGAGACTCACCCCAAGGACAGGGGCAGGACCCGTGAGTGGTGTGGGGCGAGGGAAGAAGGCAAGTATCTCCGTGGTAGGGGGGAGGATGCTTCATTGGGTGTCAGGCACGTCACGCCCCCTCCTGCTCAGTGGGCAGCAGGGACCCTCTTCCCAAGACCCAGCGCAGACAAGAGAGTTCCAGGGGCCCCAGGGTGGAGGTGGGGAGGAGGCACAGAAACACCCCCCTGCCCACAAGAGCCGGCACGCAGGGCCAGCTGAAGGCGGAGTTCGGGTAAGGGCCAGACCCAAGCCAGGGGCTCTCATAGGGCACAGGAAGCTGTGTCCTGTCTAATTCCTGCAGGCGCCTTCCTGGGGGAGAAACTCCAGGGGCACTTCGGAGAAGGTCACTATGGTCTCTCCCACTGCCCTCCTGAGTCCTGAGGCCCTAATGTTTCTCCTCAAACACCTGGTTGTCACTCTGCAGCTTCACAAAGCCTGGATATCCCATTCCAGGGATGGGATGTCCATTTAGTTGTGGTCCAGAAGGGTTCAAGGTCAAGATGCACAGGAATGTTCCAATATTTAGCTTTGAATCCTCCAGGGCCCCTTGTCCGGGTTCTGCCTCCCAGAGGGCCTGCCACCGGCTCTTTGCGATTACTGCAAGAGGAGGGAAAGATGCGTCCAGGTCAGGAGCGGTCAGAGGAGAATCCCGAGTCTTCCCCCTGGGTCCATATGCCCCCCTGACCTCCCCACATCATTGGTCCCGAGCACTGACCAAGGAGTTCCTAAGAGGCCATGATCATCCCTATGGGGACAGTCACACCTGGGGACCAGGCAGCCTTGTAACTTTATGGTTCCGGAGGAGGTAATAGAAACTGAGTTAGACATTAGTACGTCATGGAGCAGATTTCATGGTGAGTGATGTCAGTGTTTGTGTGCCAGTGGTCCAAAAGCTCAAACCCAGCACACTGATTTCAGAGGCCCCATGGGTGTGTAGGCTCATCAACAGTTTGAGGCCCTCCCAGTCATCTGGAGGGGCTCAAGGCCCGATGTAGTTAATCTGATGAGAGTGGCAGATGCTAAGGCCTCATGTAATGAGATCTCACCAAGTACATGCGTGGGTATGCGCAAACACACACACACACACACACACACACAGAGTCACAGTCTTGTATGCAGTGGCATCCTCTATGTTAGAAAAGAAGTTGGTTAGAATTAGTAGCTTGACTACAGACTAAATCAGAACAGACCCCTAACAGAGAATTCACATTAAGTAATACAGACAATTCAATTAACCATTCAATTACGCTTTGAATTTGTAGCTCAGAGAAATTGTCTTTAATCTATTACTCGAAACTTTTCAAATATCACAACCAAACAGCTGGCCACTGGCAAGAGTTCCAGAACCCATGTCCTGTGGTTCCCTCCTGGTGCTGAGCAGTCTGGTAGCCCGGGGGACACCATCGGCTTCAGCTCCTCTAATGAAGCCCAAGCCTGTGGAGTTCCTGTGGGAGCCTGTAGTTCCTCTTCAAACAGTGGAGTGAAAAGAAAATTTTCCACATGTGGACCGTAACCTCTTTTTCCTGTAAAAACACCTTACCTTTTGGGACCTGCTGTCTCGTGTTCCTTATTGCACCATTTCCTCTTGGCAGGGAAGGTTTTGGGGTCCTGCTCACCTGACTAGTTCTGGAATTCCAGCTGACCCACCTCACGTGGGCTAGAGAGCAGCAGTATTGCTGGGCCCAACGGAGCTCCAGGGCACCGCCAGGTGGCGCTCGCCCCCTCCCTCTTCAGCGGGCTCTGTCTGGCGGCTGCTCCAGTACAGCTTCTTCTGCAGGGCCAGGCGGGTGCTCCACGGCCTTGCGGGCATGTGGGATGCATGCACACCAAGCCTCGGTATTTTTTTGTTTTGGCTTTTTGGGTCACACCCAGCAATGCTCAGGGGTTTATTCCTGGCTTTAGCACTCAGGAATTACTCCTGGTGGTGCTCGGGGACCATACGGAATCCTGGGAATTGAACCCAGGTCGGCCATGTGCAAGGCAAATACCCTAGCCGCTGTGCTATTGCTCCAGCCCCTACCAAGCCTCAGTCTTGGCAGCTCTGCTGTTTGTGCCAGGCAGCTCTGCTGTCTGCCAACGATGGGCAACTGCAGTACGGCCAGGTGTGTGAGCACTGCAGCTAAAGGGTATGAGCCCAGCATGTTCCGCAGGGCTGTAGCCAGGAGTGTGACAGCCCACACCCCCCATGAGCATGTGACAACCCCTATCTCCCCAGAAAGCACTGAGGCCAGACCAGAATGTACGTGGGCACCACCCCCAGCCAGCACATGGGCAGTCCCCATACTAGGCGGTGCTGAGATTTGAACCAGGCATGGCTGTATATAAAGCAAGTGCCTTAATTTCTGTGTTATCTCTTTGTCTCCTCCAAATTAAAGTTAATACTATTTTCGGGAGCCACACACAGCAGTGCTCAGGGCTATTTTTGCTCATGTCCCACGTGTGGTGCTGGGGATTGAACCCAGGTCAGCCGTGTGCAAGGCAAGCACCCTACTCACTGTATTGTCACTCTGGCTTTTAATTATTTTTAAGTATTAGATGTGTCTCTATAATTTCCAAAGTAAATGGCAGGCTCTTGAGCATGGTGTTTAAGGCCCTTTGCAGCTGGGTCTGCCTGTTTCAGACCACTTCCTTGGTGTGTGCTCTAGCCACTAGTCTGCTCAGTACACTTGCAGCATTTGGCCCCTGCTTTGACTTCTGCTCAGCCTTTTCGTGAGTTCTGCTTGTCCTTCTGCTTCTTGTGGCAAAAATATCAAGCCATGCGCAAGGTAGCGCCCCAGTCTTAACATTCCTGTCCTTCCATGATGTCTGGAACTCAGATCAGCACTGCATTTGGTCTTTCTGCTTAGGATTCTCCACAGCTGGATTCTAGAATTGCTCAGAGTTGTTTTCTGGAAGATTGTTTCTTGTTCTTTTTTCCTTCCTGTGACTCCCCTGGTCCTACTGATTGATTCTCTGGTCTCCTGCCGTGGTCCCCCATTTTTGTGATTTTTTTTTTCCACCCAGATTGTCTTTGAAATATTTGGGGCTCCATGGGGGGAAATCTTACTACCCTGCTTAATCTAGAGTGGTTTTCAGCTGCTAGTACCCAGAACCGTCCGCAGATGGAAAGACCTGCTGGTCCTTGAAAAAGTTCCATCGCTGTTTCTTGACCCAGAGATCACATGCTGAGTGGCATTAGCTTTTCTCTGGAAGGAAATTGCTTTGGGCTAGCTGTTTCTGTGGGCTGGTGTGGGTCAAAATCACTGTGCTAGAGTTCCTTGAGGACAGAAACTCTCCTTTTGTTTGTTTGTTTTTGGACTCTACCCAGCGGTGCCCAGGGACTACTCTCAGCTTGGTGCTTGGGGGCTGCTTGGGGAATCATTTAGTACTAAGAATTGAACCTGCAGCCTTTTGCTTGGTTTGGGCCACAAGTGTCACTGGTACTCAGGTGTCACTGTTGTGCTCAGATGATTCGGCAGTGGATATTTAACCCAGGCCTCCTGTGTGTAAGATGCGCTCCAGCTCTTTGAGCCATCTCCCTAGCCCTTCATCGTTATATTTCCAAGAAGTGGCAGTAATAATTGCTCAATCAATATTAATTGAGTGAATGGATGAAAAACCTCATGGTTTGCCATACTGTGTCTGATTCTGTAAGAGCTTGCTATTCATGCCACCTGCCACTAAATGGCACTTGTGATTCATACTTACATTTTGGGACTGTGTTTTGCACATTGTATATACACGCCATAATTTCATTGTCTTTCACTTGCGTTTTAGGAGGGCCCAACATGTGGGCTATTACGTCTGAAGAACGCACCAAGCATGATAAGCAGTTTGAGAGCCTCAAACCCTTGGGAGGTTACATAACAGGTTTGTGTTCTTCTATGTTGCTTGTGAATAAGACTCCTTTTCTCATGACAAAAGTTTTGTTTTGACTGCCATCAAATTTGTATTGTCATAAAATTCATATCAAACAGAATTCTAAAAACATTTTAAATGCTTTATTTCATCTTAGTTTGGATTTGGACTTGGCATACGGAAGGTCCTTTCCTGATCCCAAATAATAGTCAAGAGCGTCCATTAAGGGGGCTGGAGAGCTAGCACAGCGGGTAGGGCGTTTGCCTTGCACGTGCCCAGCCTGGGTTCAATTTCCAGCATCCCATATGATCTCCCGAGCCCACCAGGAGTAATTCCTGAGTGTAGAGCCAGGAGCGACCCCAGAACACTGCTGGGAGTGGCTCACCCCCCACCCCGCCCCCACTTCCCAATAAAAAGAGTTTCTGTTTTAAACCTTTCGCTCTGACAACAGAGCTGAGCAAGTAGGAGAGATGGAGCAGATTTGAGTTTGTAGCTCAGGTAAACCATGTTACCTTAATTAAAAATTGTTTTTCAAAAGCTCAGCTGCTAGGGAAAGAGTCCTGGGGTTAGACTGTGTGCCTTTGCACACGCCCTGACCCGGCTTCAATCTCTAGCACTACATGCCACTCCCGACATTGCTCGAAAGCCCTGGAGACCTGGAGACCCCTGGGCACTGCTAGGTGTGGGCCTGGTGGGCACCACAAGTCCTCAGACCTGAGCACTGGACCATAACCAGCCTGCCCATGACTTCCTGACTCCCTGAGCACTGTTTGGGAGCCTACCCTTGCCCCAGAACATAAAGGTTTTGATTTATTTCTTAAAGTATTTGAAACTCTTTTCCAAAACATATTTATTAATATCCTCTTAATATTCAGTGCCAATTATTAACATAATAAGTATTGCTGTAGTTTAGCAGAAATGTTTATCTACAGAGCCACTTCTTTAAAAATAATAACGAATTTTCTGATCCTGTGTTTTGTAATGTCATTCTTTTGAAAGACTTTGAGAGGCCACGCCAATTGTTATTGATGCTAGCCCTCATTTTGAAAGAGAACCCCACAGCCAAAGAAGATTACTTTAACCTGGCAAGCTACCCGTAGTGTATTAGGGATGCCAAAAACAGTAACAACAAGTCTCATAATGGAGACGTTACTGGTGCCCGCTCAAGCACATCAATAAACGACGGGATGACAGTGCTACAGTGCTACTTCCTTTCATGTGCCAGTGCTCCTGACTTATTCACAGTAACAGTAGTGTAAATAATAGCTACCATGACTAATATTTACCATTTACTGTAGTTCAGTTCCTGCACTGGATGCATGATAATCTTTTCTTAGCACCCCTTGAGGTAGCTACTGCTGTGGTCATCCCAAGTTAGATAGTCGCCTGTGGTCATGGGGACAGTTAGTGTTGATCTGTGCTCTGAGAACCACTTGGCCTGACCCTGGGATCCATCCAGACCCTCCAACCATTCTAGTTCTTTGTGACCAGTTGATGTCATTGATACTTTTACAAGAATAGCTACTGTCCCTGGTTTGATCACTCAGCTCATAACTTCGTCTGTTCCTGTTTCGTGGCAGGCTCATCTTTCGTGAAGGGCTCATTTCCCTAAGTCAGTGTGAAGGGTTGTGTTCCTGTGGCAGAGAGCAGCCTGAACCTCCTGGTTGTTGATGTCTCTGTCTCCTAAGTCCTTTGGGGTGATGGGTGAACCCCGGAAGGATGCTAACTGCAGTGGCTGTGACAGCAGAGGCGCGCCAAACTTCAGGGAATGCAGCATATTTCAGGAAGCTGTCAGTGAGCGACTGCTTCGTCGCAGGGAGATAGTCTGTTTTCCCTCAGATTGCCCACTGCAGACCCAGCCCTGAGGAAAGAGCTTGGTAGCGAGCAGCGAGAATCTCATGTTTCTGGCATTCGCAGCCGGACACACAAGGCTCAGAGACACCCACCAACCATTCTCTCGCTGACATGCCATATTTTACTTAAAAGTCTTCTAGGGAATAGTGTTTTAAACTACACATTTTAGTAGATAGAAATATTTTCAAATAAGACCCTGGTCATTGTGGGAAAAAATAGCATGACTAAATCTTGCGGGTTAATGGACAACCATTAGTTGGCAGTGTTTTTCTGTTTGTTTTATAATATCTAAGTCTTACAGATGATGTGTATTTGTGTTTAATTTATTCTTTGATGATTTTAGTGAAAGTTATAATGAATTAGTAACATTGCTATTACTATTGATTATTATTATTGGAATAATTTACTGATATGCTGGCTTGATTTTTGTTTTATTTTACTTTCAGGTGATCAGGCTCGGACATTTTTCTTCCAGTCAGGCCTGCCAGCTCCCATTTTAGCTGAAATATGGTAAAGTTTTTTCTTTCATAATTAAACTTATATTTCTGATTTTGCTTTTTACTGTTATTGTTTTTACTTGTTATTGAGTGTTCAATTTTTAAATAACATTTTATTTAATTATTGAGATTTTTGTTCTATACTACAAATGTATATATAGTTTAGAATTCTAAGGAAATAAGATGCATGTATATCTTTCCACTTAATCATCTTTTTTTCCTTTGGGGAGGAGCCACACCCTCTGGTTCTGAGGGGTCACTTCCAGAGGTGTTTGGAAGATAGTTGGGCATCGTGGAGCAAATTTAGATGGCCTGCACATAGGGGGTGCCCACTAGCCATTTGAACTTCCTTCGCACCCCACTGAAATATATTCCTTTGTAATTTTTCAGTCTCAAAAGCTCTTCTCTGCCGTTTTTTTAAAAAAAATTTATTAGTGAATCACCGTGACAAACTTATGAACTATCATGTGTCATAACTTATGAATCACAGTTACAAACTTATAAACTATCATGTTTGCATTTCGTTTACATCCCTCCACCAGTGCCCATTCTCCTCCACCAATGTTCCCAGTATCCCTCCCACGACCCCCACCCTGCCTCTGCGGCAGGGCATTCCCTTTTGTTCTCTCTCCTTTTGGGTGTTGTAGTTTGCAATAGAGGTATTGAGTGGCCATCATATTCGGCCTATAGTCTACTTTCGGCACGCAGCTTTCAACCCGAGTGGGTCCTTCTAACATTCTGTACTAGGAGTTTCCTTCTCTATCTCAGCTGCCTTTCCCCCCAGCATGTGAAGCCAGTTTCCAAGCTGTGGGGCAGACCACTTGGTTCTTATCTCTACTATTCTTTTTATCTTAACTCATCAGCTTTAAACAGAATACTTGTTTTTACCTTAAAGAATTTTCTTTGTAATCTGTAGATTGAAATTAAAAATGGGGGCTGGAGAGATAGTACAACAGGTAGGGTGTTTGCCTTGCACACAGTCATCCCATTTGGTCCCCCGAGCACCACCAGGAGTAATTCCTGAGTGCAAAGCCAGGAATAACCCCTGGGCATTGCCGGTTATGACCCAAAAAGCCATAATAATAATAATAATAATAATAATAATAATAATGAATTATTTTTGGTTATGGTTTGGTTTTAGAGAAGCTTCCCAAGCAATGCTCAGGCTAGGGATCACCCTAGCAACACTTGAACCAACTGGGCTCCAAAATGCAGTGCTACTTGGGCCAAACATTGCTGGGGACCACACCTCGTAGTGCTCAAGGGACCATGTGGTGTTGGGCTTGAACTTGGGGCTTCGATGTTGCTCGGCATATTGTGCCTCCCTTTGATTTTGTGTTTTTTAACATACGGTAGTTATCAACCCCTCTGCCACTTTTCTTTCCACTTGGAATATTCCCATACCTGGCATAGCAGATCTTCAATAAATATTTGAGCAGATTAATAAATTTAAATTAGAATGATTATGGCTGGAGCGATAGCACAGTGGGTAGGGTGTGTGTGTCGAATCTGACACTAGCCTTCCGTGTGGCCGACTCAGATTCGATTCCTCCATCCCTCTTGGAGAGCCTGGCAAGCTACTGAGAGTATCTCTCCCACACAGCAGAGCCTGGCAGGCTACCCGTGGCGTATTCAAAATGCCAAAAACAGTAACAAGCCTCACAATGGAGACGTTACTGGTGCCCGCTTGAGCAAATTGATGAACAGTGGGATGACAGTGCTACAGTGCTACAGAATGATTATTCTCTCGAATAATCTCTTTCCATTCACACTGGTAGAATTCATTGCAAAGAGACCTTTTTATTTTATTAGATTCTATCTTTGGCCAATATTTTTAAATGCACTGGTTTTAACATTTTGTTAAACCTATAGAATTGTTGAGCAGGAGTAATAGTACAGCTGGTAGAGCACTTGCCTTGCGATAGTACAGTTAGTAGGGTACTTCCTTGTCTTTCCATAGTACATCTGGTAGGGCACTTACCTTGTAGCTAGTAGGGCCCTTGCCTTGCAGTAGTATATCTGGTAGGGCACTTGTCTGGTGATACTATACACCTGGTGGGGCGCTTGCCTTGTATATGACTGACCCAGGTTTGATTCCTGCAACCTATATGGTTTCAAACCCTCTAGGACTGATCCCTGAGCTCAGAGCCAGGAGTAATCCCTTGAGTACTGCCAGGTGTAACCCAACACCCCTTCCCCTAAAATCTCTCTCTCTCTCTCTCTCACACGCACGCGCGCGCACGTACATGCACTATACAAAATTATATAGAAGCAGATATATAAATATGTATTTGAGAATCTATATATGAACACCATGTTATTGTATCTATTTTCTAATCTTCAAAAGTGATGTTGATCCTGCATATTGATCTGTTCACCTCGTGATTCATGTAGGGCTTTATCAGACCTGAACAAGGATGGAAAGATGGATCAACAAGAGTTCTCCATAGCTATGAAACTCATCAAGCTGAAGCTTCAAGGCCAGCAGCTTCCTGTGGTTCTCCCTCCTATAATGAAACAGCCTCCCATGTTCTCTCCATTGCTCTCTGCCCGTTTTGGTATGTATGTGTTAACTAGCCACATTTGAAAGTTAAACTTGAGGGCCTGGATATAATAGAGATTAGAAAAGAGTTCACTGCAAAATGGTAGTACCCAGACTCCAGGTCTGTTGTCATTTTTTTCAGTAAGATGTGTTAAACTCACCATCTCAGCCACCACCCTACAGGTTCCCCATACTGCAGGAACAGTTCCAGATACACCCGTAGATTGGTCCAACCATTGTCTCTTTCAGGTCCCAGTCAGACCCTCACTTTGGTGGTCCCCAGCATTCCAGCGGTTTCTGAATGCTATTCTTAATTTCCTCTGCACTTAGTTTAGAGTAATAGAAAAGATGAGAACAATTTTAAACTCACTTGAAATGGTTTCGTTGGCAAGGAAGGATGATTAAAGATTATATATGTAAATATATATAATTATGTATAATATAGTGTATAATATAATATATATTTTATATGTATAACATATGTAAGTCACATGTGGGAAACTTTTGGTAGCTTACCAGGCTCTCTGAGAGGGACGGAGGAATCGAACCCTGGTTAGCCATGTGCAAGGCAAATGCCCTACCCACTGTGCTATCACTCCAGTCCATGATACTAAAGAAGAATTTCAAACTCTTTTAACTCCTGCATGCCACTTTATTCACACAGGTCAGAGTATTGATACATTAAAAATAGTGTAAGTGCTGGAGAGATAGTACAGCAGAGAGGGAACTTGCTTTACATGCGGCTGACCCAGATTCAATCCCCAGCATCACATTTGGTCCCCCAAGCCAGCAATAATTCTGAGCATAGAGTCAGGAATAACCCCTGAGCATTGCCGGGTGTGGGCCTCACCAATAAAATAAAATAAAATAAAATAAAATAAAATAAAATAAAAACAGTAGCTTACCTCTCATGTTGGATCAAAAGAGCTTTGATGAATCTTGTGAAACTGGAGAATTTCCAGTGTATTGTAGAAGCAGAGGGTCCATGCACTGTCTGCTAAACTTGTTTCTGGCCTATGTACCTGATCTTGATTCACTTGCATTGGAAATGTATTCTGCTTGTCTTTAGGAATGGGAAGCATGCCCAACCTGTCCATTCCCCAGCCATTGCCTCCGGTTGCACCTCTAGCAGCACCCCTGTCTGCTGTGACTTCAGGGACCACGCTTCCTCCCCTGATGATGCCTGCTCCCCTAGTGCCTTCTGTTAGCACCTCTTCATTACCGAACGGAACCGCCAGTCTCGTCCAGCCTCTGTCCATTCCTTACTCTTCTTCAAGTAAGTACTTGGTATCTCGTGACTCAGTATTTCATAAGAAGAAACTCTTAACATCTGTGGTTGCAAAATGTCTAAATAAAAATTTGTGATTTGTTTAGTTTGAACCATTCAATTTTTAATTTATTTTTATTTTTTAGCATTGCCTCATACGTCATCTTACAGTCTGATGGGAGGATTCGGTGGTGCTAGTATACAGAAAGCCCAGTCACTGATTGATTTAGGATCTAGTAGGTATGAATGCTTAAAACAGCAATTCTTTTTATGTTTATGACTATTTAACAAATGAGTTTTTTGAAAAAACTGGGGCTAAAGCAATAATACAGTAGGTAGGGTGTTTGCATGGGGGCAACCCGGATTCAATCCCCGACCTCCCACATGGTCCCCTGAACACCATCAGGAGTAATTCCTGAGTGCAGAGCCGCAAATAATTCGTGAGTGCAGAGCTCACACCTGAGCATCTCTAGGTGTGATCCAAAACCAAAAGAAACATAAAGGGAAAGGGGGGAAAAACAACTCTGAGCTTATTCAGGTTTTTCTTTATGATCCCAAATGTATATATAACTAGAGAAATTTAATATTTATAAAATGTGCTAATCCAATGTAATTTATTTTTAAAACTTACAAAAACTTAAAATACTCAATCCTATTTTTGGTCAGTCAGCATTTTGACCAAAGGTACATATTTTTCTTTTAAAAATATGTATTTTGTGGGCTGGAGAGATAGTACAGTGGGTAGAGCACTTGCCTTGTACATAGCCAACCCAGGTTTGATCCCTGGCACCCCAGATGGTTTCCTGTACACCACCAGAAGTAAGTCCTAAGTACAAAACCAGGAGTAACTCCTGGGCACCGCCAAGTGTGGTCCAAAAGCCTAAAAAATTAAATAAAAAAAATTTTATTTCATGAGGATTGGCGAGATAACACAGTGGGTAGTTGCTTGCCTTGCATGTGACAGACCTCGGTTCAATCTCCAATACCCCATTATGGTCCCTGGGCCCCGCCAGGAATGATCCCTGAGTGCAGAGCCATGGGTAAGCCTTGAGTATAGCCAAGTATGGCCCAAAAATAAAACAAAAATAAATAAATCAAAATATGTATTTTTCTAAATGTCTGGATGATTATTGCATATTAAAACTTTCTTGAACAATTTCTGTTGATGGGATAGTTTTTGAATTTCAGAAATTTAGAAGCATGAGTATTCATTTATCACCCCTCATAAATCACATTAATCACCTGTAAAGCGGTATAGAAAGAGAAATTTCATTCAGAAAAACAGTGTTTCTATCCTAGTCTATACCCTCTCTGGCTGCTACAACCTTGTTTTTTCTTAATATCACTGAAACAGAGTTTGCCCCTCTAAAAGGTGGGGCAGATTTTGTCATGAAGTTCAGAAGTATTTGTGGAGACTCCTGTATAACACAGAACCTGGCATACAGTGGATTCTTGATAGATGCTGGTTCTCTACTGTCTATGGTTCTTACTCAGAATATGGATATTTCCTTAAATTTTCTTCAGTAAATATAAATGCAATTATAATTCTTATATGAAGCATACATTTTAATCTTTACCTTTTAAACTTTGAATGTATTTTATTTTACACATTTTTTTTAACAAAAATTTTTAATGAATTTTGTTATAGCTCAACTTCCTCCACTGCTTCACTCTCAGGGAACTCGCCCAAGACTGGACCCTCAGAGTGGGCAGTTCCTCAGCCATCGAGATTAAAATACCGGCAGAAATTCAACAGCCTTGACAAAAGCATGAGTGGGTACCTCTCAGGTAAGTGGCATGGGGTGCTGAAGAATCTGAGAGTTCAAATTTATTTTAGGGGGTTCTACTGAAGAACTTATATTTATATTTGAATTATATCTTGTAGCTCATAGAAGTTTTTGCATTCAAAGGCTTTTGCAGGTGTTTGTAAATACAAATGGCAGAATACTGTGTAAACATCCAGAAACGGGTTCAAGTTGATTGCTTCCTTTAGAGTTCTAACAAGTTGAGCACATAGGCACCACCACCTTTGAGGGAACAAATATCTTGAGAAGATCAAACCTCATGTTTAAGTGCATCAGATAGAGACCCATGAGTGCAAGAGAGTGTTTGGGACTTTGTTTATGGTCACAGAACTTGATTTGAACTCCCCATAGAACATTTGAGTCCATGCTGGAAATAATCCAGACATTCCTAATGTATGGTGAGGAAGATGTAGATCTGTTGTTAGATGCTTAGGGCAGGTAGAATTTCACCTTCTAACTTTCCCACTTTGTCTTCATTCTGCAGAGAAGTCCCATTTTAGTACTGAGTGAAATAAGTCTAAGTAATAGAGGGGCTGGAGAGAGCTCAGTGGGCCGCAGGAACCCCGATTCAGCCCAGAGCCAGAGTAACCCTTGAACACCACCAGGTGTGACCCAGAAACAGACAGTCCTAAATAAATGGAGCTTTATTTCCTATTAATTTTTTTAAACTTAATTTTATTTTTTGTTATTTTGAATACATTTGTTTTGTTTTCTATTTTGGGGCCACATCCATTGATCTTGGGAGCTATTCTGGTTATTTAAATATTTATATACTTGGATATATCCAAATATATAGCTTGTTTGGAAAAACTATGTGTGTATGGGAGGGAGTCCTTGCCTTTTGCATAAAACATTTTATTTTTCTTTATTGACAAAGTACGTAACTAAAAAGGTGCAGAAATGTTATAGCAGATTTATTCAGAGCATTAAAAAAAATAGAAAGGCTAAGTTAAGTATCCATTGACAGAAAAATGGAAAAGTTCATCGTGGTATATTCCTAAAATAAACACAGCATAAACACAAATGGACTGTGTATTGTGTTGTTTTCCGACAGTTGATTTCCAACAGATTTCCATCTTCTTCACCACACTCAGTTAGGAATGTCAGGGTTATTTCCAGCCTGGACTCAAACTTTCTGTGGGGAATCAAAGTCAAGCTCGGGAGCCATATCCAGAGTCCCAAACACTCTCTTGCCTCTTGCCACTTGTGTGTCTCTGCTGCACTGAAGGATGTGGTTTGATTTTCTTAGAATCTGCAAGGGTGAAGCTGTTTATAGTTAAGGGAAAGATGTCTTTGACAGGAGAGGTTGCTTTGGTGTCCTGCAATTGAACCCCAGGTAGAAGAGACGGGGCTGGCCTAGACTGACACTTGAGATTTTGCTTGATGAACAGAACAGTTGATGGATTAGTTTCCTTCCTTTTGCTCTTCTCCGTCTCTTCCCCTTAAACTCTCAGTCATTATTTACTCAGATTAATTCATTGTCTCAAATATTCCCTGGCTTGCTTATCTCAGCAGTTTGGGAGGCTCTGGTGTGCAGAGCTGTATCTTAGAAGGACCCACAGAGCAGTCACAAGCTCACAGGGCTTCAGTGGGGTGCAGAGTGTTCCGAGAGCATCCCTCACTCAGGGTGTCAAGGGGAGGCTTCACAGGAGAGATGACAGTCCGGTCGACTCCTAGAGGGTTAGACTTGCAGTGAGGAGAATGGAGGGGCTAGTGTCATAGGCACTGCATGTTGGGGACCCCCAGGCTCGACACACATTCCGCTGATTTTCCTTTGTACACTCTCCAGTGTACATGTCCCTTTATGCGGGAGGCACGTTGCCTTCGTTGGTTATTGTGAAAGAATCTGGGAGCACTGACTCCCAGCCGTTGTGAGATTATCCCTTCTTACCCCTAGGACAGGTAATTCGTAATTATTGATGAATGCCCAGTACCTGGCATGTGATAAAAACTTTTTGGTGTGAAATGTTCCCAGCCCAGAAGCAGTTGTTTTTTTGTTGTTTTGGGTTTTATTTTTACCCGCCTTGGTCTCCCAAACTGTGTTTAGGATGCCTGGGAACCCCACCTGGTGATTCTTTGTCAACTGTTCCACGTTTAGCCCAAGGATGCATTGCATTGCTTCTCAAGCCCTGCGCTGCCCACCATGCCACCCGGGGGTGCTTGGGCCTCCAGTACCCCTGGTAATGCTCGGGGTCATACATAGGGCTGGGTTGGAAATGGGGCGGGCTACACGAAGGCAGGAACATGAGCCCCTCTGCTCTCTCTCTGGCCTAGCAGTATTTTAAAGTTACTATCTAGGTTATCCTTTAAAGGGATGGCAGAATTTTTATTTCTTTCTCAACTATTTTCTTATCCTTCAGGTTTTCAAGCTAGAAATGCTCTCCTTCAGTCAAATCTGTCTCAAACTCAGCTAGCTACTATTTGGTGAGTATGCCTATTAATTGTGATTTTTTTGTTGTTGTTGAAGGGGTTAGCTCCAATCCTTTATGATAAAGAAAATTATTTGGGGGGCCAGAGACATAGTTCAGGGCCTAAGGCACTTGCCTTGCATGCAACTGACCCCAGTTTGATCCACATATGGTCCCCTGAGCCCCAGTAGGAGTGATCCCTGAACACAGAGCCAGGAGTAAACCTTGAGCACCTCTGGTTGTGGTTCCCACCCCCCAATCCCTCAAAAAATCAAAACAAAGAAAGAAGAAAGATAATCTTTGGTGGTTGCTTTTTTCTTTTTTCTTTTTTTTTTCCTTGCCACATCCAGACATGCTTTTAGCCCTGGGCTCATCTCTGCACTCAGGGGCTGCTCCCAGCAGTGCTGGGGAGACCACAAGACACCAGAGACCAGGTCCAGAGCTCCTGCATGCAGAGCATGTGCTTGGCCCTCTGACCTGTCTCTCTAGCCTCAGAAAGATTATTCTGATTGTAAAAGTTTGTGGCCCGAAGCTGTTCCATTAAAGCAGTGATTCGAAAGCTAATTTAATCTTGAAAGCAAATAAAATTGAACATTTTTTGTGTGTGTGCAAAATATTTTTAAGAATTTAACATTTTAATTATGTTAAAATAAGTCCACTTCTACTTAGTGCATTCTATGGGGAATTAGAGAATGTCTCACTTAGAAATACAAAGCTAAATGTAATTTGAAAAGTGAATTAACTGTGAAACAACACAAGCCATCTTTTTTAAAAGAAATTACCTTTAGTGTTTACCTTTCTGTTTCCAAGTTTCTTTCCTTTTTTGGTCCGATATGAAAATTAAGGTTAAACACTAGCTCACTTTTCTGCATGCTTTCTTATTTTACTAAAACATGTTAATTCAGCTGCTTTACTAAACATACATCATTACTCTTGTAATATTTTTTTAAATCTTATTAAAAAATAAATAACTGGGGCCAGAGTGATAGTACAGTGAGTAGGCTGTTTGCCTTGCACGCAGCCAACCCAGGTTTGATCCCCATCCTTTTTGGTCCCCCAAGCACGGCAGGAGTAATTTCTGTGTGCAGAGCCAGGAGTAACCCCTGAGCATCGCTGGGTATGGCCCAAAAAACAAAAATAAATAATTGCATTCTTCTGAAAAAGTAATTTAATTTGAGTGGGCATCTGCTGAGAATTGGTCCCAGCAGTGCTCTGGGCCTGGCCACAAGCAAGGCAAGTGCCTTAAGCCCTGCACTAGGTCTCTGGCCCGTCTTCTGAAGACATTTTACTCCAAATGGATTTTCTGTCTAAGTTGGGAACGTTTGCATTTTCTTTAGGACTCTGGCTGACATTGATGGTGATGGACAGCTCAAAGCGGAAGAGTTTATTCTTGCGATGCACCTCACTGATATGGCCAAAGCTGGACAGCCATTGCCATTGACCTTACCTCCTGAGCTGGTCCCCCCTTCTTTCAGGTGAGTGCCTTGGAGGTGAACAGGTGGGGTTTCGATCTCCAGACAGACACAGTTGTTACTTTGGAGTGTCCTGAAGCCAATTTCCCTGGGAAGTTAAGTGTCTATGCTGCCGTTTAATTTGGTAATGAGTTACTTTCAGAGGAAGAATATTTATTAGAAATAGATTTGTTTTTAACTATAATTTAGGAAGGAAACTAATGACTAAAGAGATGAATAAACTCACCTCTCTAGCTTATAGTCATTGTGACTGTGTGCATCTACTTTATACATTGTGACTGGAAATCATACTGAGTTTAAAATAACTTGTTGTTGATTTGGGGTCACTCCTGGCAGTTCGCTAGTGACTGTAAGGTGCCCAGGATTAAACCTGGACCTCCTGCATTCATAGCAGATGCTAGCTCATTGAACTGTCTCTCTGGCCTGTGTTTGAAATAGCTGAACTACTGTATTTTAAGTACTGAATTGCTCTGCTCATTGATAGTCTGTGTAGTCTAGTCTAAAAATTCCTAGACTGCATGATGCTTAGTGTGTCTGTTGTATTCTTTTCTTAGAGGAGGAAAGCAAGTTGATTCCATCAATGGAACTCTGCCCTCATACCAGAAAATGCATGAAGAACCGCCTCAGAAAAAATTACCAGGTAACATTGAGTGTCTAAGTTGTATATTTATGGCACGTTCACTTAAATTTAACTTTAAAATGTAAATGAATATTTAGAAGCTCTATTAATGTTTTCATGCTAAATAAGAAGAGTTAGGGATGGACTGGAATAAAAATTTAGAGAGTCAGAACTGAGAAGATCAGGTAGGTAGAGGAGCTAATGTGTGTACGCAAGAGAGACTGTGTGTGTTAGAGATCCTCTTCTCTTACCTCAGGAAAGATTCTTAGCACAAACTAAGATGACATCTTTAGCTTTAAAAAAAAAAGTTCTAGTAAATGGAATTTGAACTGTGATTGTTGGTGCAGTGTAGTATAAACCTTTATCAACCTATGGAGTTAAATTTTCCGGACTCATATAGTATTGTAAAAATATGGTAAATAAACTGAAAAGTATAAATGTTGCTTTTTGAGCATATATGTAAATGTTTTAAAATATTAAAAATATAATGCCAGATATCAAATAAAATATATATGTAGCTGCACAGCTTTGGTTGTCCTTGAAGAAAATATTGAGGAAAAGAAGTTGAAAATTCTGGAGACCTTGACCACTGCTGGGCTGGGCTGTTGTGATTGTGGCCCTCTCCCTCAGCTGTCCAGCCTGACCAGCGAGAGTTTCTGGTAGTGACCCATGGGCAACCTAAGCACCATCTGAAGGGCTCTTCCCCAAATGAAAAAAAAAAAAAGTTGAAAATTATTTTTATTGATAGTAAAGTTCCTCATCATTTGTTGGGTTCAACTTAGGGACTTGTTTTCTCAAAATCGACCTGGAAAAAAGTAATAGTTCCTATTTATACTAGAGTTTAGTTATCCTTCTGTCCCCAAGTAGTGCTAGCACTCTCGTGATCTGTACATGAGGGTGTTGGAAACGGGTGGCGGCGGTGCGGGAGAGCTCACAGTGTGCCTTTGCAGTGACCTTCGAGGACAAGCGGAAAGCCAACTACGAGCGGGGCAACATGGAGCTGGAGAAGCGCCGCCAAGTCCTGCTGGAGCAGCAGCAGAGGGAGGCGGAGCGGAAAGCCCAGAAAGAGAAGGAGGAGTGGGAGCGAAAGAAGAGAGAACTGCAGGAACAAGAGTGGAAGAAGCAGCTTGAGTTAGAGAAACGCTTGGAGAAGCAGAGGGAGCTGGAGAGGCAACGAGAGGAAGAAAGGAGAAAAGAGCTTGAAAGAAGAGAGGTTATTGTTTGTTTCATTTCCTAAGAAAAATTGCTGCATTGAATCAGGGGCTGTATTTGAGGGGCTAAGGACATGGGCCCAGTGGTGAAGCATAAGCCGTGTAGAGTGTGCACTGGCGACCTCTCAGGGCTACTGACAGTGTCCTAGCCTCCCCACCCCCAAAAAGCATGGGTGCTTTTGGTATGTTTGTTTTGTTGTTTTGATTTGGGTACTCATGACTTAGTCTTGGCTCTATGCTCAGAAATCACTCCTACTGGGGCTTAGGAGGTCCTGTGGGGGGTTGGGGATCAAACCCATGGCAGCTATATGCATGGCGAGCACTTTATCTGCGGCACTATCTTGTCCAACCCAAAAGAGAATTTTTTTTTTTCTTTTTGGGTCACACCTGGCGCACAGGGGTTACTCCTGGCTCTGCACTCAGGAACCATTCCTGGCCCTGGCGGTGCTCAGGGGACCATATGGGATGCTGGGAATCAAACCCAGGTTGGCCTCATGCAAGGCAAATGCCCTACTCACTGTGCTATCACTCCAGCCCCAAGAGAAATTTTTTTCTTGTGTATTTTTCTCTGCATTCTTCACTCTTTCTGTTGTTTTTTTTTTTGTTTTGGGGCCACACCCTGCAATGCTCAGGGATCATTCCTGGCAATACTGAAGGGACGTATGTGGTATCAGGGATTGAACCCTGCGTTGGCTGCGTGCAGGGCAAGCACCTTACTCACTGTATTGTCTCTCCAACAACAGTCACTCTTAGATGAATAGGACTCTTGTGGAGGGAAAATGGTTTCTTATCTGTGAGAGATTTGTTGGGCTGGTCACTAGTACAGAGGCGTGGGTCCAGTTGGTCTTATCAGAGGAGGACTTAAGGCAAGCAGAGCTGCATGAAGAGCTAAGTAAGATTAGTGAGGAGAGGACGGAGGGAGTTCAAGCATGTCTTTAAGCAAAAGTAAGTTTAGGAATAGCTATAAGGGGCTAACACATTGGAAAGATGTTTGTGAGTGGAGGTAACGTAACTGTTCTTACATTTAAATTTACTAAGTCATCTTTAAGTTTATAGCAACCAGAGGATGGTCCTATAAAACAATCAAGTCTGATGGGTGAAGATATTTTTGTGGAAATCTTACCTTTAGGCACATTAATAAAACTGGGTTTGCCTAATTACCCCAGGCAATCAAGCCTTCTGAATGTCAGATGCTGCTTCATCTTCATCTTTGTCATCCAATACACTTTTGAATGATGCAAAATTGTTAATACAAACACTAACTTTGGTTCATTATTTTCAGGCAGCAAAACAGGAACTGGAACGACAGCGTCGGTTAGAGTGGGAGAGGATCCGTCGACAGGAACTTCTCAATCAGAGGAATAGAGAGCAGGAAGAAATTGTCAGGTTAAATTCTAAAAAGAACAGTCTTCATCTTGAGTTGGAAGCACTGGTATGGCTCATGTTGAAGTGCAATTTATCTGAATGAGGCTGCTTATAAGTTGAAAATGTCGTTGTCTTTAATATCTGAATACTGGGCTGGAGCATGTAAGACATTTGCCGAGCACACTGCCGCCCAGCTTCAATCCCTACACCACCAGTGGTCCCCCAGGCACAGAGCGCAGAGCCAGGAGTAAGCCCTGAGCACCACCAGGTGTGCCCCCCCCCCCAAAAAAAAACCAATCTGAATAGTTTGTGTTTTCATGGGTCAAATGGTCATTTTTATGACAGTCTGGATAGGATAGTTTATAACTGTAAGATAGCACACAATGCTGAGAATTGGTGTGGTCACAGTTCAGTTGCTGATAAGCCTGCCCTCTTTATCAGGGGGCGGGACTTCTCCCAGACAGTGCTCTGGAAGCCTGGGAACACTCCTGGTGACTCCCAGCTCAGCTGTGCGACCACACAACAGCCGTTCTCTGTCAGGACATTTCCTTTCTGTCTCACTTGCCCATCTCAGCAGTACAGGGCAGCACTAGTTAGTAGATTTTCCATCTCAGGCGGGTCTCTGGGAGATGGTTTGCAGATGGAGAGCCAGAGGTAGGAGAAGGGGAGCCATGGAAGCAGGTCACATTACCAGACGAAGCCCAGCGTTGGCCTGCTTTACCTTTTCTTGGAGTTGCTTTTTTTTTTTTTTAATAATTTATTTATTTTTAATTAGAGAATCACCGTGAGGGTACAGTTACAGATTTATACACTTTTGTGCTTATACTTCCCTCATACAAAGTTCGGGAACCCATTCCTTCACCCGTGCCCATTCTCCACCACCCGTAGACCCAGCGTCCCTCCCACCCTCCCCAATCCCATCTCCCCCCCACCCCACCCTGCCACTGTGGCAGGGCATTCCCTTCTGTTCTCTCTCTCTAATTAGCTGTTGTGGTTTGCAATAAAGGTGTTGAGTGGCCGCTGTGCTCAGTCTCTAGCCCTCATTCAACCCGCAACTTGGAGTTGCTTTTGTTTGTGGTTTATTTTGGGGTTTTTTCCTTGCCATTTTGGGTGATGGTTTTTTTGTGGTCTGTTTTGGCACCATCTCTAGCAGTGTGCTGAGGATCCCCTCCCTGTGTGCTGTTAGGGGATATTCTGGTCATGATATTCAGGGGACCATGATGCCAAGATCAAACCCAAGCCTTCCACATGCCAGGTGTGCCCCACTGGCCCTTTGAGCTATCACATGCTCTTAATTGGAGTTTCCAGCATTTGCTTTCAAAAAGATTCTATTGGAAAATAATTTGGAATTGCTGATTTAAATGATCTCATATGATTTCTGCTGCACTATAGTTCTTTGCTAGTACTGGTCCCATGCCTCCCTGTTTGTATACATCAGATGTCAAGAGTGTCAAATTGTTAAAAAGAAAAGGAAGGAAGGCAGGCAGGCAGGCAGGCTTTGCTTAAAACACAAAGTATGACTATTATGAACTGTCTAGGTAAGGCATACTGTCTTACAACTCAGGATTCTGTAAATCTGACCTAATAATATAATAGGATTTTGA
The DNA here is from genome assembly GCF_027595985.1 of Sorex araneus. Taxonomy (NCBI): domain Eukaryota; kingdom Metazoa; phylum Chordata; class Mammalia; order Eulipotyphla; family Soricidae; genus Sorex; species Sorex araneus. The sequence goes on along the minus strand of NC_073313.1, from coordinate 358,962,425 downwards.
AATTGCATAATCATGGAAGAAGGCTAAATTTAGATATTGTTTACAGGGCCAAAGCAATAGAAAAGTGAGGAGAGCACTTGTTTTTCACGTGGCTGACCTGGGTTCACTCCCTGGCACCCCATTTGGTCCCCTAAGCCCACTGAAAGTGATCTTTGAGAGCAGAGCCAGTAGTAAACCCTTAGCATAGATGGGTATCAAAACAGAATAAAAATTTGGGTAATATACCAAGGAATGACATAGATTTGTGTGCAGAGTAAGGATCATGCCTGAGCCTTTTCTTACACATGCTTAAGATAGGAACAGATGTTCTAAGAATGACATGTTATGCCCACGTCCGTCATAATGCAGTGAAATAGCTGAGACACAAAAGGAGAGGAGAGAAGTGTCTCACGGCCAGGGGCCCAAGGAACTGCAATGGGTCGTGGGACTCTTCCTCATTTCCACAAATGATTCAAAGACTCAGCTTGCATTTATGTTCCAGACTACATTCCAGAGTGCCAGTTAAAATCCTGCAAGGTTCACTACAGTTTTATTTAAGTTTAAAACAAGATATGGTTTATAAACATGCATCAGTGAGGCTTGACTTCAGTAACAGCCAGACCTCTCAGGGGCAGTCTGTCTCTTTACGTGGGGCTGGAGGCCTGCTCTCTGCTGTTCCTTCTCAGCACAGGTGGCTTATTCCAGGCTCCCAGAGTCATTCACCATGGGATCTCTTAGGGATTTACACAGCCAGGAGAGATCATTGCTCTTAGAGTCAGACTCTTATAAAGTCAGACCCATAACCCTTCCTTGGTCCAAAAATATATATATGTTTTCTTAAACTGTATGATAGCAGATTTTACCAAATAAACCAGTACATAACAGACACAACGTGTATTTCTCAGTGCAAAAGAGACTTATCAGTAAAAAGTTAGACTTCTAATAGTCTTTTAACGAGTGGTCTCACTTCTCACCCCACTGTATCAGTTCGTGGTGTCTGCTGTAACACAGACCAGGTGACTTCAAACAAGGAAGTTAATTTTCTCACAGTTTAATAGGGTGGAACTCCAAGGTGAAGGTGCCAGCACACTCAGTTTCCCTGAAGTCTCTCTCCACGTTTGCTGTGTCTTTTGACAAGGCCTTTAATCTCTTCCTGTCTCTGTGCATGTCTCCTGATGGCCCGGTCAGATGCGAAAGGCCACCCCTGGGACCTCATTTCAACTTTATGCTCTCTTGAAAAGTCCTGTCACCAAATCCTATCACTTTCTCAGCTCCTGGAATGAGGCCATCAACATATAAATGTGAGGGATGAGGGGACCCACAAATTTGCCCACTAGTCTTTCAGGTCATCCTTCTTAGCCTCTGTGGAGAATCCTTGCTGCCTACTTTTTGTTTGCCATGTCTTTTCCCTGTATCTCAGAAAGGGAAGGGATTACCGGTACAGAGAGAACTGTGGCACAGGCCCCACTGGACATTCTTTATTTAGAGATTAGATGGCAAAGCAGAAGGGGACTAGAAATAGAAGCTCAGAGGAGATAATGGTAAATGTTATATGCAAACATTTTCCTCATCATTCTGAGATTGTCTTGTTTTAATATTAGAAATTAATGTTTCAGGCTGATTTCCAAGCAAGATTATTCCATTTTATGTTAATGCTTTCTCCATCTCGATATATGGACTTTTGTTCCCTCAAAATAGCACATGTCCTGCCGTGATTCTATTAATAAATTTAGTTCTAGTGAAAATTGCACCCGATTTTAGACTTTTATCTCAGACTATGTATAAATGATAGGTAACCTTTTATTGGTTTATTTTTGGTTTTTGACCATATCCAACTATATTCAAGGCTGACTCCTGGCTCTGTGCTCAGGACTTAACTCCTGGCTCAGGGATTACTCCTGGTGGTGCTGCAGGTACCACATATGTGATGCTGTATACCAAACCTGGGTTAGCCACATGCAAGGCATGCGCCCTCCCTGCTATACTATGGCTCTGGCCCCCATGATAGGTCTCATTTAAACAAAAACAGTTTTCTCTTGATAGGAGCCTATCTATTTTTGGTTTTTTGGACCACACCCAGCAGTGCTAAAGGAGCACTTTTGATTCTGTTCAGAGATCACTCTGGCGGGAGGGCTCAGGGACCATATGTGATGCTGCAGATTGAACCCGGGTTGGCTACATGCAAGGCAAATTCTCTACCTGCTATACTATTGTTCCGGCCTTGATAGGAGCTTTTCTGTTAACGTTTTATGTCAAGTGATTTTATGTTCTCCTCCAATAGAATGGCAAGCACCAGCAGATCTCAGGCCGACTTCAAGATGTCCGGCTCAGAAAGCAAACTCAAAAGACTGAACTGGAAGTTTTGGATAAACAGTGCGACCTTGAGATTATGGAAATCAAGCAACTCCAACATGATCTTCAGGTATGCTGTTTGCTGCTGAGGTATCTTTAAATATTAAAAATTAACTTTAAATAATTTAAATGAATATAATTAATTTAAATGCTAATGATTCTAGAAGTGATTTTTCACTTTTGAGGCCAGGAATCTTTTAGCTTCTCTGATAAGATAGCCTTCCTTAGAATGAAATCCCTAAAACTCTCCTAACCAGATGCTTAAGATCTGCTGAATTGTTATGCTTTATGCATAACTATGAAATTTTTATCACTTTGAGTTTTAAGTCTCCAATGACTACGTATGTGTGTACATATAAACACACACAAACTTACACATTAAGCTAAGGTTATTGCTATTGCTTTGGGGAATTTCTGAGAATGTTGACTGTGTCCCTCAGGGATCTGGCAATTCTGTTTTTGTGCAGAAACAGATTATGATTTGCAGAAAGGTAATCCAAAAGCTTTCTGCGTCTCTAGAGTTTTTGTGTCAAATTTCTTTTTTGTGTGGACTAGCAATTAATCCATATTTTCACTTAGTTACCAGTAGAGTCACAGGCCACATAACACTTCCTCTGTGCTTTAAACCTGCTCTTGGTTATGCCTGAGATTTTGATCTCATTCTGGAGTGACAGGGTCTTCCCCAAGCTGTTAAGCACAGGTGCTGGTGGCACCTCCAAGTCTGTGGCTGCCATCCATCAGCCCTCAGCACAAAACCTTAAGGCTTCTGGACACACCTTCTATCGTAAGGTTTTTATTTAAATTTCCCCTTTGGATTTATGTTTAAGTATTTGTACATATTTTGAGGGGATAGCGCCCAAGCAGTGCACAGGAGGCCTGGGAACCATTCTTGGCAGTGCTCAGTTCCCATGCCAGCCCCGGTAGGTGCTTGGGCCTGACTGTGTGACACTGCTCTGATCCAGCAGTGCTGGGGGCCACGAATTGCTGGGGCTTGGACTCAGTGCCTTAAACATGTCAGCCATGTGCTTCAGCCCATTAAGCTATCTCCCTGGCCCCTAAATATTCCCTTTTGAAATTATGCATAGTTATATACTATCTTATTAATAAGCTGTATGTGATAGCACAGCAGGTAGGGTGTTTGCCTTGCATGTGGCCGACCCTGGTTTGATTCCTCCGTCCCTCTTGGAGAGACCGGCAAGCTGCTGAGAGTATTCGCCTGCACGGCAGAACCTGGCAAGCTACCCAGGCTTTCCCATTCGATATGCTAAAAAACAGTAACAACTCTCACAATGGAGACATTACTGGTGCCCGCTCGAGCAAATAGATGAATAACGGGATGACAATGATACAGTGATGTTGTTCATAACTATATATTATTCCTAGCTTTCAGAAATGTACTATAGAGTTTTAATCAGGCACTGCTTTGTCTTTTTATTAGGAATATCAAAATAAGCTTGTCTACTTGGTTCCTGAGAAGCAGTTATTAAATGAAAGAATTAAAAATATGCAGCTTAGTAGCACACCTGGTAAGTCCCTAAGGTTTGTTTGGCCTTTCGTTCTTTTCTGAAGACTGTCTGTATTATCCGTCAGATTGCAGTTTTGTTGTGCAGGGTTGGGGATCACACCCAGTAGGGACCAGGATTGTACCCCAGCAGTAGTGCCAGAAGCTTTAGGGACCACACACAGGGTCTCACACATGCAGAGTGTGCTTTACCCCTTGAGTCACATCACTGGTCTCAGATACTGTCATTTTTAGAAACAGCACAATTCTGGGCTCGGGGAGGGCCAGGGGTTGAGAGGCTTTTGCCTCACAGTGTGGCCAGCCGCAAATCAGTCCCCAGCCTGGCATCTGGACCTCCAGGTGTGACCCTGAGCACAGACCCAGGAGTACTGAGTAGTCCAGATGTGACTCCACCCAAATGAAATAACATTCTATTATAAAATTTTTTGGCCTGGTTAAAATATACCAGTATAAGCCAATAGGTATTATTACAGATGTTGGAATATTTTTCGTGATGAAAAGTAATTAATTGTGATATTTCTACCTTAAAAATATTTTTATTTTATTAATCAAGTATACAATCTTAGACTGTCATATAAAAAAAAAATGTAGGGACTAGAGTGTTAGCACAATGGATGGGGCGTTTGCCTTGCACGCGGCTGACCCGGGTTTGAGTCTCAGCATCCCATATGGTCCCCTGAGCACCAACAGGGTTAATTCCTGAGTGCAGAACCAGGAGTGACCCCTGTGCATTTCTGGGTGTGACCCCAAAAAAAGAAAAAAAAAATGTAGGTTTGTCTCTCACAGAACATTGGACCTGCATTTGGCAGAGTCCTTTGCAAGTTGTAAAGAATGGTTCAGGGGGTTATTTTGGCCATGGCCACACAGACGGCTGCTCAGAGATGGGAGTGCAGCAGTGAGCTGCCTCAGCAGAGGGGCCCTTCCCAGGCCTTTTGTGACACCAGAGTCTGGTTCATAGAAGGAATGCTACCAGTTTGACTCTTAATATCTCTAAAATAAATTATTCCAAGATAATCTGTGGGAACATAACATTTTTCTTGATTCAGTCTCGGTGTTTGGCTATAACATGCCAATAACAACAGAGCAGAGGAAAAATTTATTTAAAGAAATCTGTTATGAAGTTTTTAGAAGTACCTAACATTTTCTAAATTTCTTACTTTAAATATTCAAAAGACTGAATGTCAGTTCCCCTCCCCTGGCATTTATTTTGAAATAAAAGTATTCAGAAGGTCCAATAAATTGCCCAAGTTCTGAACCTCTGAGGAGGAAGACAAAGATGCAAGAGTCAGGCTTGGTGTTGGCGAAGCCTGGCTTATCTGTGAGCAGCCCACAGCCCCTGGGAGCATGAACAAAACAGGTGTGGGTTTAAGCTAGGCATAGGAAGTGCCTAGGCTCAGAGTATTTGGGCCCTTATCTTGAGCTCATCCATTAGTGAAGGAGTGGAAAGAACTGGGAATTTTGCATTGGTAAGGGGGCTTTGATGTGGAAGAAGCCCAGTCTCGCTCACCACTCTGGCAGGTCTCAGAGCCCTCCACCCTCCACTGCTACAGTCTCTCTTCCTGCATAGGACCTTCTCTCACATTGTCACCTCCCCCCCTCACCCTGCCATAGGCATTCCAAAGGTGGGAGAGCCCGTCCTTCTGAGCTGTGCAGCGCCTAAAGTTGTTCTTCCTCCTCCAATTCCTCTTTTTCTTCCTTCTCCTCCTCCCCCGCCCCCTCACCTTCTTCCCCACCATCCACTTTCTCCTCCTTTGTGAGTACAGTATGGCAGATGGCTTATTGGTTACCTGCAGAACTCTTCTCATGGGACGTGGTCCAATTCGCAGTTTATATTTGGTATGATTGAGTTCAAAGTGGAAAGCTGTTGTTATCTGCCATGTGCCCATCTTGCCCAGGAGTGCTCTCTCTGGCAGGTGCCCTTGCCAGTGACCAGCTGCCGTCTAGTATGTACTCAGCCAACTTCATCTCTCTCACGGTCCCGGGAAGTCGTTGTTATTCCCATTACACAATGTTAGGAAACTGAGGCTTAGGGAGATCAGGTACTTGCACGGGCTGGGGCCACGATAGTTCTTTTTCTGTCTAACTCTGAAAACCACTGTACTAATTTGTCAGTTCCTAACACAGGTGCCAGAGCAATAGTACAGTGAAGAAGGTGTTGCCTTGTACACGACCAGGCCAGGTTCAATCCCCAGCATCCCATAGGGTCCTTCTAGCACCACCAGGAGTGATTCCTGAGTGCAGAACCAGGAGTAACCCCTGAGCTAGGTGTGATCTCAAAACCAAAAACAAATAAGCAAAATAAAATCACCCAAACAGTTCCTAACACCGCACTTGCCTATGTGATAAAGGCAAATTTGCTGTTAAAGCATGTTATTAAGTAGTAAGAATACTTAGAATGCAAATTCTTTTGCTGTTACTTTTTCATATTGCTCACCTCCCAACTGAACTACACTCCTCAAGGGCCAAGTGCAGGCTATATCATTTTTTACCTGCCATTATACATGGTGTTGTACCTTGCAGATAGTAGTGGAATGATTTAATAATTGTTGACATTTGGGAAGTCTATTAGAGCTAAAGAGAATCTAGCAAGGTACCTCTCTATTAAATTGGCATATAAGAATCAGTAATTTAGGGCCACAGAGATAATACAGTGGGTAGGACGCTTGCCTTGTATGGTACCGACCCAGATTCAACTCCCAATATCCCCTAAGGTCCCCCTAATCAGCCCAGGAGTGATCCCTGAGCACAGAGCCAGGAGTAAACACAGCCAGGTATGAGGCCAAAACAAAAAATCAGTAACTTTATTGTATATCAAAAATATTTTATTAGAGGGGCTGGAGCACAGTGGGTAGGGTGTTTGCCTTGCATGCGGGTGACCTGGGTTCGGTTCCCAGTATCCTATATGGTCCCCTGAGCACTGCCAGGGGTAATTCCTGAATGCAGAGCCAGGGGTGACCCCTGTGCATCACCAGGTGTGATCCAAAAAGAAAAAAAAAATTATTAGAAAATAAGAAATAAGGCCTCATTCATAGTAGCTTTCTCATCACTGTGAATAAAGAAAACATTTACAGCTATAAAAGTTTACTGGTAGATAATATTCTGGGATAGTTATGTACATATTTTGTTACTGAAAGAACTAGCTCAGTGCTATAAAAACATCATACATTTGGTTGTATTCATATTTCCTCCAGTGAAATGTGGCGAGAATTCAAAAAGTCATTTAGAAAAAGAAAATGTGCAAGGGTAGGCAAGACTTGAATAAGAAATGAGGAGACCAGCCTTATCAAATATCAAAAGTTTTGAAAACTGTAGTCCCTAAAGTGATGAATTATTGATCTGAAATAGAACAGCCTAGAAACAGTCCAGTGTATTAATAGCAACATTTGTGGAGAAGATGAGCTTTCAGTAATCCCTATTACTTCAGTAAATTACTTGGAAGGATATTTCATGATCTTAAACATGTTAGGAAAATGGGGTCCAGAGCACTGGAACAGTGAGTAGGGCACTTGACTTGCACACAGCTGGCCCAGGTTTGATCTCCAGCATTCCATATGGCCCCCCTGAGTGCTACCAGGAGTGATTCCTATGTGCAGAGCCAGGAGTAACCCCTGAGCAAAGCCTCCCTCCCAAAAAAGTTGGGAAAATTTGTTCCCTCTATGTATAAAAATAACTAGGGAGAGAAAAACTAGAAAAAAATTAGCACTGTTAGCACTGTTTTCCCATTGTTCATCAATTTGCTGAAGCGGGCACCAGTAACATCTCCATTGTTAGACTTGTTGTTACTGTTTTTGGCATATTGAATACACCACGGGTAGCTTGCCAGGCTCGTGCAGGCAGGATACCCTTGGTAGCTTGTCAGGCTCTGACAAGGGATGGAGGAATTGAACCTGGGTCAACCGCGTGCAAGGCAAACGCCGTACCGTTGTGCTATCGCTCCAGAAGAAATTATAAACAGGAAATTTTTTTTGTAGTTTTAGTATGAGGAAAGTCTCTTCAAACAATACACACAGGAAACTGTTTACGGATTTGATATTTTCCATGATGAAAAATACCTAAATAAAAATTTTAAAAAAAGAAAAATACCTTAGATGGTTAAAAACTTGAAACATGAATAACACAGCAAGAATTTAGAGCATCTATAAATCACAAATTATGACAATTCAGTGGGGAAAAGTGGACAGAGGATGACACTAGGCAATTTAGGATGATTACCAGTTAACATATAAATAGCTAGTTGTTCAGTCTCAGTAGTTTTCAAGAAAATGCAAATTAAAATAACAAGGTCATTTTGCTAATTAGTAAATATGATTAAGATCTAATATCTAAGATCTAATATTGATGAGAGGTACTATCTATAGTAGGTACTGTATATTGTATATGTTTTTTGGAAGGGCTATTTGAAAGTTTCTCTCAAATTTTGAGTGTTCAAATACTTATTTTTGGATAGCAATTTCTTTGCCTCCTGTTCCCATATAATAGTTTGACATAAGCATTAATAAGTATACCCCAAGAATATTTATTTACTTATTTTGGCTTTTGGGGATCACTTCTGGTAGGCTCAGGGGACCACATTAGGTGCCAGGGATTGAACCTGGATCACATGCATGCCAGGCAAGCACCATGCCATTGTCCTGTCACTCTGGCCCCACAAGGATGTTTTTTGTTTGTTTGTTTGTTTGTTTGTTAGAGAACTAAAAACAGTAGATGATAATCAAAAAGGGAATATAAGTTATAGAATAGCCTTAACTATGAACATTTTAGAGAATGAACCAGATCCATATGTCTTGGTTGAGACAATGTGAAATTAAATGTAAAGAAAAGTGGCAGAACAATGTGAACAAAATGATTCCATTAAAACCTCACAGAAATAAAAGCTGAGTATGTGCCTGAGAGGAGAATCAGCCAGGGGTTGATGGGAGCCCTTTGGTTTAGTTTGGTTTGGAGGCCACACCTGGTGGCACGCAGGAGGTACTTAAGGCTTGGCACTCAGGAATCACTCCTGGTAGTACTCAGGGGACTATATGTGGTGCAGTGGATAGAACCTGGACATCCTGCGTCAGAGCAGCTTGCCAGTCCATTGAGTTCTCTCTTCAGTACAAGGGAGGATCCCTACATATGCTTCATCTTATTTATATTAATTTACTGGCCATGCCGGGACTAGAACCCAGGGCCTTATGCACACGAGGCATGTGCTTTGCTGCTGAGCTATATCCCTGGTTCCATTTTATTTAAATTTAAGACTGCTATACTTTAAAAAAAATATTCAGATACTGAAGCGATAGTACAGCACTTAGGGCATTTGCCTTGACATGGCTGATCCAAAATTGATCCCTGGTATCCCCTGTAGTCTCCTGAGCTCTGCCCGGAGTAATTTCTGAGTTCAGAGCCAGGAGTAATTACCCCTGAGCATCGCCGGGTATGACCCCCCCAAAAAAAAATTCAGGGTTAGTATTGAAATAATGTTTGTATCACATGTATTAAAACTCTCTCTAGGGGCTAGAGCAATAGCACAGCGGGTAGGGCGTTTGCCTTGCACGCGGCCAACCCAAGTTCGATTCCCAGTGTCCCATATGGCCCCCGCGAGCACCACCAGGAGTAATTCCTGAGTGCATGAGCCAGGAGTAACCCCTGTCCATCGCCGGGTGTGACCCAAAAAGAAAAAAAAACTCTTTAAATGATAGTAATATTGCTGCTTTCATTTCTTGGCTATGTAATATAACATGTAATGTAACTGTAATGTGACTCTTCAGTTTTTCCGTCCAAGTGTGAATGTGTAAGAAATGATCTTATAAAATGAAACCCTCTGTTCTTAACTCCTAAAATATTTATTACATAATTCAATTAGAATATTTAATTTTGAGTCTTTACTGTTATCCTCCTATTCTTGGGAACACTAAGAATTAATAGCTGGCTGCTATCTGTTATTTTATTTTTCCTTTTGGGGTCACACCCAGCAATGCTCAGGGGTTACTCCTGATTCTGCACTCAAGAATTACTTGTGGCGGTGCTCAGGGGACCATATTGGATGCTGGGGATTGAACTTGGGCCGGCTGTGTTCAAGGCAAGCTCCCTGTCTACTGTACTATTGCTCTGGCCCCCTGCTATTAGTTATTTTCTAAAGGGCCAGATTCTGTACTAATAGATTTTAATTCATGGCTTAATAAAGGAGGAGAACAATAAGCTGCCTATTGTACCAAGGGTCAGAGTGATGAAGCACTTGATCCACGGTGTAGAGTCACTTCAGGTCCTGTTGCTTCCTAGTCCAGGACCATTGCTCCTGTTAGTTCCCTGGGAGGATCTTCCCAGATTGAGTCAAGTAAACAGAGCTCGGGGCTGGAGTGATAGCACAGCGGGTAGGGCGTTTGCCTTGCACGCGGCCAACCCGGGTTCGAATCCCAGCATCCCATATGGTCCCCTGAGCACCGCCAGGGGTAATTCCTGAGTGCAGAGCCAGGAGTAACCCCTGTGCATCGCCAGGTGTGACCCAAAAAGCAAAAAAAAAAAAAAAAAAGAAAACAGAGCTCATCGCAGGCTCTTATTTTCAGCGGGCCTCAATGTACACAGATGTCTTTCTCTGTTTATACCAGTTTGACCGGACAGTAGATGTAATTACTGGTAATAACATCAAGATTTCTATCAAATATATAAAATGTCTGATATTTGTATTCCAGATTTAGGGATCGGTTTACTTAATAAAAAATCATCTGAAAAAGAAGAATTATGCCAAAGACTTAAAGAACAGTTAGATGCTCTGGAAAAAGAAACTGCATCTAAGCTATCCGAAATGGATTCATTTAACAGTCAACTAAAGGTATTGATCTTCTGTTATACTTCTTTTTAGTTCTCAGCCTCCTTAATCTCATTTTAATTTAAAAGCATGAATAATTGCTACTATATGTAATACATTTTCAGTGGTTAATTTTTTCCTTAGAGTTATAACAGAATTGCAAGATTGTTTATAATGTGTTCTGTAGATATTGTAAAGATTGTGTCATGTAACTAAACACATCATCTACTATAGTTTCAGTTTGGAGTAACTTTTTATTGGCCCTTATGCACTTTAAGAATAATTGCCTTTCTGAATATCACAGAACTGACCTCAACTAATGTCATATGCAAAACTCTAAAATGGGAAATGTGGGAAAGGTCAAATAATCTGATAATCAAGGTACTTTTAACACACTGTGTTCTTTTTTTTTTTTCTTTCCTCATCACTATTCAACCTTTGTGGAAGTGTCTGAGTTAACAGTGAAATAAAAAGTATTATTGAACCCTATGAACTGCATGGAAAATGAGTTCATGATTAGCTGTGTGCTGCAGTGGCAAGGTAGAGGCCCCAAACATCGTATAATTAGCATTCTACGCAGAATGAGATGTGTCCCAAAACCCTGTGGATGAAAGGAGATATCAGAAGTTGAAATTCAAATTAGTGGCACATTATTCTGATTTGAGGATGGTCTCAGTTATTCCTCTGCTGAGCATAAAATATTAGAGCGTGAAGTATCACGTAGCTTTTTAGTGAGTTCATTCTCTTCATTTGAATTTTGCTGTACCAACTTATTTTAGAGTAGAATTGGAGCATCTGGAGAGCCAACAGTATGATGAAGAGATCATGGTGGCTTAAGCTACAGAGGGGAAGGTTGAGGTGAAAACTTATTAATATTCTTTTATATAAGCATATATTTTGTAGGAGCAAAATAAATGAAACAGGTTCTTTTCATGGATGGACAGACAAACCAGTCAGCTTATCTTTCCGACGTTGTTTTTTTTTTTTTTTTAAAGTTTTGTACATAGTTTAATTGGCTTTTTATCTGCCTTATCTTACAGTGTGGCAGTATGGATGACTCTGTTCTTCAGTGCCTTTTGTCTCTGCTAAGCTGTCTCAACAACCTCTTCCTCTTACTTAAGGTTATTTTCTAATATCTAGCTTCCTTTCTTTGAGTTACTTTATTGTTTTTTTTAACTAGATTATTTTTTGCATTAATCTGAATATCTTTGTTTGAAATAACATATGCAATGTAAACTTTTATTTTCTTTCTGCTTGCTTGAGTATCTTTCTGCTCTCTTAACTGCCTGTTTGAGTCTAGTGCCAGAAATCAGTAGGGTTGTCCTGAAACCCCAAGATACTTAGAAATGTACCTCTTTCCCTTTCAATATCCCTGTGAATTGGGCTTGCTGATGGGATGATTCATCTCAGAGGAAAGTAAAGGAACTGTGAGTTAAAATCATCTATCCATTTCATTGAAGATGATTCTTTTATTAAACTTTTTTCTGACATCCTAAGCAAGGTTTTCCAAACTTAACTGTGGCTGATTCCTAATGCTGCTATGAGGAAAATTTTAGCTAATAATGCAGGAGCAGCTTCAGTTGCATCTAATTACCAGAGCTCATATTTAGATGTGCCTGCACTGGGATTAAAATGTTTCCATAGGGGCTGGGGAGATAATGGAAAAGGCTGGAGTATATGTCTTCTATTTTAGAGGCCCAGTAGTGCATGACCATCTCCCTCCCCAGCCCATCTGGATATAGCCTTGGTGGCTTCCAAGCAAGATCTGAATTGTCCTGGTATTCCCAGAATTGCTGGACCTGCATGGCATTGCCCAACCCTAACACTAAACCATCAAGCCTGCATCTCTGGACCACATACCCCTAGAGGACTCCAGTCCTCCAATAGTGCTGGGGAGGTCCCAGTGTTATGCCTGTTGTGTGTGTATACATATATGTAAACATGTATCACATACCAAGTATTTAAAATACTCAATATGAGTTTCTTTTTAATATAGTTTAAAGAAAGATGTACGCTAGGTTTTCTATTTACCAACCCAGTGTTGTTCAATTGTTGGTCTTCAGATCTCTTGAAAACCAGTGGTCTGCCATCGTGGTTATGACTGTTGGTCTGTGGACCAGTTTGCAAGACAGGTGCTGGTCCATAGGTGTTAAGATTGAAGAGTGCTGCCCAAGTAGACTTCATGCAGTCTGCTTGGTACTGAAAGGGATAGTAGGAGGCCGATAAAGATAGAAACACGATAAGCAGAACTCCTGTGTTAACCCAGCAAGGGTAGGGCGCATTGGAGAAATGGTTCCAGCCTTCCCTCCGTGGTTATAGCATCAAAAATCTGATTAGCTGCTCTTAAAAGTTTTGCTACAAGTTTCACAGAAACTCTTAAAAGTTAAGTTTCTTCATCTATCCAGTGAGGCTTGGTGATGATTTGTGAGTGTGGCCGTGCCCAAACAACTGATTCTTGCCATTAGCATTTGATTCTTCACAGGCCAGCAGGTATTCTTGTCTTTTGTTTTACTTTCTTTCTTCTGCTTCCTGCCTTCCAGCCTTTCACTGCTTATTAACACTTTCACCAGAAGCAATTTAAGAGATGAAAAGGGGATGAAACCTAGACTGGCAGAGTGGTCAGGAGACTATGTTGTCATAGAAATCACGAAAGAGGCCTCCATGGTCATCATTGTAAAATGATACAGAATGATCCGTTTTCATAGTTCTGAACAATACCCATTGACTTGTCAACAAGGAGACCTTTGATGCCCTGTCTGAAAAAAGTAAGAAATTAGTTTTTTAAAAAGGCAGAGAATCATGTGTCCCAGATTTGGGGGACAGCTCTGACTCCATGTAATTCATGTTTTGAAGTAAAGCTATTTATTGCATGAAAGAAAGAGAAAAGAAATAAAAGGAGAGAGTAAGGAAGGTGAGGGAAGAGGAAAAACAAGTGATTTGAAATTGAGTATATAAGGTGGTGGTAACCAAGAGCACTGTTCTTCAGGAAATAGAATAAGATAGTGTGTAATCCTAAAGTTTTTGCTTTACCTTTATAATATAGTCGTTGTAAATCAAACATGACTAGATTTCAGTGAAACTCCCTCCTTTCCCCAAAATAGAAGCAGAATAAAATATAATTTAAGTTATAATTTATTGTAATCTCTAAGGATTGTGGTGTATCCAAGAAACTGCAGCATCAGTGACAACATCAACAGAAAGATAGAGATCAGCACATGGGTTGAAGGACCAGATAAAAAGTATACTTCCTGTTCCAGAGAGATAGTAGAGGGGTTAGGAGTTTGCCTTGCATGCAGCAGACCTGATTTGATCCTCAGCACCTCATATACATATCGTCTCCTGAATGTTACCAGTGGTCACTCCTGACCATTCCTGGGTGTTACCCAACCCTCACCCCCCAGCCCCCACTGATAAACACATAAAGAACCTTTCTGTTGTAGCATTTGAGTATAAGATCAGTGTGACTGCGCTTAAATTTGTTGGTGAAATGAAATACTCAAACTAAACTAGAAGATGGGTGCAGATACAGGAAATTTTATTGTTGTTGAGATGGAAAGATGAGAAAGTTATATAAAGTAGGGGCCAGGGCCAGAGAGATAGTACAATGGAGAAGGCAAGTGCCTTATCAACTCTGGTTCTACCCTGGAACCCCATATGGTCCCTTAAGCACTGCCAGGAGTGATCCCTGAGCATAAAGCCAGGAGTAAGCCCTGAGCACTGCCAGTTGTAGCCCAAAAACAAACAAAAAATGTAGGAGGTGACAGCTGAAAAGGGCAAATGTTCATGCATTGCATGCAGGAGACCCTGTTCAATCCCTGGCACAATATGAGCCCCCAGGCCAGGGCCAACTCCTTAACGGTGTGCCAGAGCAGCCTCTGAGCACAGCAGGTAAAGCCACCAAACAAAACAAAAAGAAATAAAGGAGATTCAGAATGTAACTAAATACACTGCCACCACTGAATGATGAGGACATATGACAAAGTTTGCACATAAATGTAAAAGTGTCAGTGAAATTAACAAATTAGAACTTGCCAAAACTGACCCAAGAAAAATAAACTACTTGGTAACTAGAATGAAATATTTTAAATGTATCTGTGGTCTGAGGGTGTGGCTCAGTGAGTAGAAAAGCACTCTCATGCATGAGACCCTCTGTTCAGTCCCCAGCGAAAACCACAAAATGAAAATGAAATGCTTTCATCTGTGAAATATTTTCAATATCTTTAGCCTCGTGGCGGGGGTAGGGGCTACCCATGAAGTATTTGATATGCCAAAAACAGTAACAGTAACAACAACGTGCTCTTCATGTTCCTGGAGCGAGCAGATGCCATTGGGCTACACTAGCATGCGACAGGAAAGAATGAAGACGTTACTGGTGCCCACTTGAGCAATCGATGAACAACAGGATGACAGTGACAGTGAATTTTAGTCTAGTGGCTAGAGAGATGGTTAGGGCAGTTGTCTTGCATACAGCCGACCCCCTCCTTGATCCCCAAATACTGCATGTGGTCCCCAAGCACCACCAGGAGTGATCCCTGGGCATTGCTGGGTATAACTCAACTTACCCCCGCCCCCAGGAGAAAAAAAAATCCTTAAAATTTACCATTTATCATGATCTTAATATAAAAAAATTCAGGAGCGGGAGATGATTTAGCTTTGTGGGTTCGATCCCTGCCTACATGGTCTCTTGAGCAGCCGCGTGTGCCCTGGAGACCCTGAGCATTGTAAGGGTAGCTCTCACATTAAACTGCCACTCACCAGGACGGTTCTCACTGGGAGTGGCCCCTGGGCTTCCTGAGCACTGCATAGAAGCCCCCACCAAACGGGAAAACTTTTTCATGAATTGGGCAGAGAGGAGAATTTCCTTAATCTGAAAAAGATATCATTCTAGGGAGACCAAGAAAAGCTGTGTTCCTTAAGTGATGGTTTGTTTGTTTGTTTGTTTATTTATTTATTTTTCGATTTTTGGGTCACACCTGGTGATGTTCAGGGGTTACTCCTGGCTCTGCATTCAGGAATTACCCCGGGCAGTACTCAGGGGACCATATGGGATGCTGGGAATCGAACTCGGGTCAGCCACGTGCAAGGCAAACGCCCTACCCGCTGTGCTATCACTCCAGCCCCCAGTGATGGTTGGTTTAAATCAGACTTATTCAGAGGAGTCTGATGTCTGGAATTTCTAGGGTGATTGCAGTCAGGCAGAGATGTTCTCAGCAAGCTTTGCTTTCTTCAGACCTGACTGTTCTGCGTAGGTCGATCCAATAGATGTTTCTTAGTGTCTGTCCTGTTTCGGGCTCTCTCTTTGGTGTCTCCTGTTGTCAAGGAGTCAAGACTCCTTTAGAGGAAAGCACGAATGCCTTGGCGGTCACAAGGGTGCCCCATTCACCCACACTCTGGGGAAGGTCCTCAAATAGACAGACCAGGAAGGCATTATTCAGAGCCCAGGGAGCGCTCCCACACTGCCCTGTGGACATCAGGCATTCACTCGGCACTTTGTTACTCTGAAACTTCAAATTCCATTCATTTATGACTTCAGCCAATAACAGCTAAAGATTATTGAGAATCACTTGTGCCACGCACTATTATAAGGACTATATGTATTCATCTAGCCAGTGCTTAGAGCAGTGCTCCTGATGCATGGGTTAACCCTGTTTTACAGGTGGGGAAACTGCAAAGTCACTTTTGTATGTAAAAAGTTAGTCACCAACAGGGCCTGATTCGGTCTGGACTGCCTTTCAGAGCCAGGTGCCTTTTTTGTCAACCTGCACTGCTCCTCTGTAACATGGCATCCTTCTGCTTCTCAAGAGACATCAGAGTAAGGTACCACAGACAACCGTAGAGGCTGAGATCTGTAGAAACTTTGCTTTCAGTACAGTATGTGTATGTTTGTGGCCTAATCATTTAGACACTCTTCTCAGATAGTATCTGCCTTTTCATTCATGTTGAAAGTCCTTACCTGTAAAAAAACATTGTTTCTGAGAAGAAATAGTTTGGGGTTTATTTTACTTTCTTAGTTTTGTGTGGGAAATACCCCCAAACAGATTTTTATCAAACCGAGACCCCACATGCAGAGTTTGAGCACTCACTCTGTAAGCTATTCTCTCAGACTCTCCAGAATTTTGTTTTTAAAACCAAAACTTTCTATCCAGATACTGTCTAGCGTCCTAGTTTTGCCCTCAAATCTATTTTGATTCATTCAGGGACTCTTTCGATGAATTTTCCCCTCCCTTTCTTTACGCCAGGCTCCTTTTTTAATTCTCTTGTTTAGGATTCTGTTTCACAGAAATTCCATTAAAAATCCTTAAGCTGGTGGAAATGGTTATTAGAAGATTTCACGGCCCACTCTCTCAATGATCAGAGGGCAGCCGGACTCTGGGGAGTAAGAGTGAAGATCCGATCTCCCAGAGCTCCCCTTCTCTCTGCTCCCTTCTCATCCTTGCTCCTGTTTTCCATCATTCCCATCACGATGGCCTTCCTGGTGCATAGTTCCAGGCTCACTGTTCTTTGATGAGCTCAAAGAAGGATAGACTGCACTGTCCCCTCTCCAATAATCAGTATATCCAAAGCCCAGGAAAGCATCCAGAACCAGCTTGGGTGTTGTGCATGTCCTTTGAAGCAGTTCTTCCATCCAGGAGGTGAGGTGCTGTAATCAGTGAGGTTTAGGTTAGTGATCACCCCTGGGCAGGATTGGGAGGTACACTAAATTTGACAGACTCATCAAGGCTACCTGAGGATGTGGGGGTTGGGCAGAGGATGCCAAATAGATCATCACAGCATTCTGCTGAAGCATTTAGCTAGAGCCCACATTTTGCTGCTGCCTTTCTGTGCTTTGAGATGATCAACACTTTGGAGGCCAAGACTTAGCAGCCAGGCTGTCTTGTGAATCAGATCTTCTGTGAGTCTTCATTGCACCTAGAACTAGATACTCAGTAAAGGCTAGAGTGGTAGGACATCAGGTAGGATGCTTGCCTTCACACAGCCAACTCAGATTCATTCCTCCAAGCACCACCAGGAGTGATTTTTGAGTGCAGAACCAGGAGTAACCCTTGAGCATCGACAGATGTGACCCCCAAACAACGAAACTAAACAAAAGTGCTCAACAAGCAACTGTTTATTTTAATCTGTTTCGAATAATTGTCTTTATTTGTGATCATTCTAGTCACGGTTTGAACTAAATTATTTAATAAATGCTTCTGTATTTAATTCAGGATCTTACTGAGTAAAAGTAATGAGTAACTTGCTTAAATGATGTAAGTCAAAAATATGACTTAAGAAAATTCCTCTTCAAGTATAGGTGCTGGAGAAGTAGTAGTGTTCAGGGCTCTATCTTGGCATGCGGCCCAGGTTCCATCCCTGGTACCCCGTATTATTGTCCAGTGACCCTTGCCAGGAGTAAACCCTGAGCACTGCTGGGTGTGGCCCTAAATCCCCAAAAAGTGTTGTTACAAGCACATCGATTCATCATGCTTTATGAACTGCTTTTTTTTTTTTATTGAAAATGAAATAGCAAATCAAGAGATTGGCTTATGTATAAATCTGTCATTGAGAAACCCAAAATCTTTCACAAGCCAATCTCTTGATTTGCTATTTTATTTTCAATTTAAAAAAAAAAAAAGCAGTTCATAAAGCATGGTGAATCGATGTGCTTGTAACAACACTTTTTGGGGATTTGGGGCCACACCCAGCAGTGCTTGGGGTTTACTCCTGGCAAGGGTCACTGGACAATGACAGATTTATACAAAGTAGAACATTCTAGCTGATGTTTGTTCTCAGCAGCTACATGACTTAAATACTTATTATATTAAAGATTTTTCTATCCTTTAGTATTTGAAAATTTTAAGATCTTTTTTAACTAGCTTCAGGATTTTTGTCTTTTGATTCAGTGACCACATTATTACATAAGAAAAAAATATATATATATATATTTAAGTTGATTACATTGATTTGTCTTCCTTCTTTCCTTAGGAACTGAGAGAAAGTTATAATACACAGCAGTTAGCCCTTGAACAACTTCATAAGATCAAACATGACAAGTTGAAGGAAATGGAACGAAAAAGATCAGAGCTAATACAGAAAAAGAAACTCGAAGATGAGGCTGCCAGGTAAATAGATGATAAATTTACTGTATTTCTATTAGAATTGTCATTTTATAACACCATATCTTTAGTTTGAGACTATAAAGGAAGTAAAGGAATTACCCTAAACACTTATTAGATTCTGAATTTTTAAAATTCAGCCTTCAAAATTCAGTTTTCAGTCACCACTTACATATTATATATTAGAAGTAGCGTAGATTATAGAGTTATATTTGACTTAGAATTTTTTTGTTTGTGTTTTGGCCTTATCCTGCAATGCTCTGGAGTTATTCCTGGCTCTGCACAAGAAATTACTCCTAGCAGTGCTGGGGGGGCCCATTTGGGTTACGGTGGATGAAACCTGGATCGGCCACATGCAAGGCAAATCCCTACCCAATATACTATACTGCCAGCCCTGAATTAGAATTCCTCATTGTAATGTCTAAATAGCCTTGGTGAAGTTGCTTTCCTTTCTGAACCATCATTTTTCCACCTGATAAATAGAAATATTAATATATACCTCACAGGAAACTGAGAATTAAAATAACATCTGAAAGCTATATATAATATGTTGTTTTCAGCATTCATTATTTCCATGTCTCCATACCATGTCAGGCACTACTTTCTGCAAGATCATAAAAGCCAAATATATGGTGACAAACCTAAATAAAAAATGTCTGGTTGGTGCCATTCTTTTAGTACTACTGAAATAGATCCATCACTGCCCTTTAAGAATAGGAGATGTACGATAGTTGTGGCATCAGAGAATCATTTGTATAAAGCCTTAGTGTAGTTGTTTCTGTCCCTAAGACACTGCTTGTAATGTTTCTCTGTTTCTCCAAGTTCTCTCGTGTCAGAAACAGGAGTAAGCAGCTAGTGTTGCTTTGCCCTGGAGAAGTGTCAACAAGTCAGAACTTCAGAGGGTGGTGCCGCTGTTGAGGAGGCCGGAGCGACTCAGCCTCACGTGACAGGACAGGCTTCCAGTGGTGTCATAGTGGCCGTGTCCAGCCCAACACACCGATTCTTTATGATTCCAGCTGGTGGCTTAGAATGCTAAACCAGTAACTCAGAGTCCTCTGATCTAAACCCCTACTTTTGTGACTGCTAACTGGAGATAATAGACTAGTGTAGAAGTAGTGACAGTGAAGTTCAAATGAGGCCTTTCACGTGCCACTTACTTTGCACAAAGGCCCCATGCATTGGCTGCGCAACGTCAGAATGTTGCATCAGAATGTTCTACCTGCACATGTAGGTTTCCTGTTGTCTTCACCCCTTCGCAAGTCCTTTCAGGCCCACAGATTGTGTTAGCCATGCATGTTCTGTTCCTGTGGCCTTGCACACGGTCCCACTGCAGCAGAGGCAGGTGGTCAGAACCGAAGCACAGGTAAAGTTAGTCTTTTGTAGTCCCTTCCTGTTCCTGGCTCATGGTAATAGTTCCCATCACAGAGCTATTACCACTGCTGTTGGTGTACCTTTGGAGGCGTCTTCTGACTCCAGACCCATTTCTCATCCTCTAACTCATAAATTTACTTGACCCAAGTAAATTTTTTGTTATCTTAAGGCTAGGTGTTGTTTTTTTTTTTTAATTTTTGCTTTATCCCAACAAAAGTGTAGTAAACACTCCAATAGTGGTGTTATGTTACTCTGAGAATTCAAATAATGGCTCGATCAGGTCATCTCAGGGGGAGAGAGTGCTAGGGGAATTTAGTAACAAACTCAGAATACTGTCAGAATTAAGATCTGAAGGAGAGGGACCCAAGTTGGGTGCCTTGCACACTGCCAACCTGGGATTGACCCCAGAATCTCATTTGATCCCTTGGGCCCCACCAGGAGACCTTGAGCACAGAGCCAGGTGTAAGCCCTGAGCACTGCCAGGTAAAGTACCCCACCAGCCCCCAACAACAACAACAAAAAACTACAAGAGAAAGAGTCCTCAAAGGAGAGCCAGTGTCAGAAAGAGAGAGTGCTACAGAGGGAATGGAGGGGCTGCAAAGGACGAAGAGGCTGAATGAACAACCCAGAATAAGATAGTTTGGGGGTGAGGAGGAAGGGTTGATGATTAAAGTGTATCTGAGTTATTTTTAATTATCTAGGATTTTTAAATTCCTTCAGGAATTATGGGAATAAAAACATGGAAATAAACCCAAGGTTTCACCTGGGATACACACAAGGATGAACCAGGCACAATCTCCCCTGCCTGTGACAGCGTAGGTGAGGCTTGGAGAAGGTACGCTTGTCAGTGGTGATACTCGAAATAAGATCCTGAAACCTGTGTGCAAGGAAGAACCGTGCACACAGCCACACTGAAATTCTGACCCTAAAGTAACTCACCTGGCCACAGGTTATCTAGACCAGCTCAGGAGCAAGCTGTGCCTCCAGCATGTGTCATGGAAACATGTATTGAAGTGAAGATGGGTAGAGGAAAATGCTCTCTTAATGGCTAGAAAAGGCTTGGGAGTAGTAATATGAAAACACTCTTGTCCAGAAGCATTTCCTATTTCTGAAATAAATTTAATCCCCTAAACAGAGTTTATTAGCTGGAATTGTGGGATTAAAAAGGGAAGGGAGTTCTTGCGAAGAATCTTAGGAGAAGGAAAGGAAATTTACATATGATTTTTGTTTCTAAATTTTGTTTGGTTTGGGATGCTTTGTTTTCGGATTAGTTGTTGGACTGCACATGGCAGAACTCGGGCTTTTCTGAGATCAGTGCCCCGGGCCACCGTGCTATGCCAAGGGCTCACGTGGACCTCCCGCACACCAGCCTTGGAGCTATTTCCCTGGCTTTTAATTTTTTTTAATTGTTTCATTGTATTTAATATCCATTGGATTTTTATTTGTTGGGGGTGTCTATTTGTTCTTCTTTTTTTTCTGAATGGTTTCATTTCAATCATTTTTTGCCTTGAGTTTGGCAAGTTGGCGGGTAGGAAGGACTGAAGGGGCCTGGAAACTTGTCAGTTATGCTCCCCGGTCTATTATCTGGCACTTTTCTCTCTTTTTTAAAAAATTTTATTTTATTATATTGAATCACTGTGAAAAAAAATACAAAGCTTTCAGGTATAAGTCTCAGTCATATAATGATTGAAATCCCATCCCTTCACCAGTGCACATGTTCCACCGCCAAGAACCCCAATATACCCCCCTCCCACCCAGCCCCCACCTAAGTAGCTAATCTTCATTTTATTCTCTATACTTTGAATACTTTCAATATTTCAATAGAGAACTCACTATTATTATTTGGAATTTTCCTCCAACAATCAGGCCTGCTGAAAAGGCATCATTTAATAATTTCTTTTCATTGCTGAGAATGAAGATTATATGAGCAATAGCGGCCACGCGGTTTTGGATTTCTGATGTTTTAGTTTAGTTCACAGTCTAGATGCATTTCTGTAAGAAGCCGCTCTGGGTGCCAAAATGGGTTAGAAGATCTCTTGGATCACAGTCTTTAGGAGCAGAGGGTCTGTTTCCTGAGCAGCAGCTCCGGATCTTATCTGGGCCGAGGGCGTGTCGGTACCACCCTCTTCCCATGATCGCCTATGAGCCACAACATTGCAGAGTTCCTACCTCTGGGCGGAAGTCTTAGGGGGTGGCTCTCGCCAGGTGGATGATGCCACCCCCGCCATTTTCCGAGCATAAAAACAGGGTGAAGAGGGAAAATCCCTCCCTGGGCAGCACATAGTCATAGTACAGCTCACAGTCTAGATGCATTTCTGTAAGAAGCCGCTCTGGGGTGGCACTTTTCTCTTGATTAATCAGTTAGTTGGCTTTCCGTTCACCCATAATCCCCAGTTTCTCTATATCCTCCTTCTGATATCTCCCTGCTACATTTTATACACATGTATGCATATATAATATATATGTATATATACGCACACATATTAAATTATATGAAGATATTTAAGGAATAGATACTGTATTTCCACTTGTAGAAGAAATATAGTAGAAGGAACAAAACCTTTTTTATTTTATATGAAAATATGTATTACACAAACTTTTTCTTTTACGTAAAGGATAGCAAAGCAAGGAAAAGAAAACCTATGGAGAGAAAATCTTAGAAAGGAGGAAGAAGAGAAACAAAAGCGACTCCAGGAAGAGAGAGCACAAGAAAAAGTTCAAGAGGAGGAGCGGAAAACTGAGGAAAAACAATGTAAGAATAAGGACAAAAATAATATAGTTGATTTGAAGGAGAGGGGGCAGATGCTGAGATCTTGGGTTACACCCAGCGATGCTCAGGCTAAATTTCTGGCTCTGTACTCTGGAATTACTCCTGGCGGTGCTCAGGGGACCATATGGGATGCTGGGGATTGAATCCAGTTCTACCGCGTACAAGGCAAATGCCATACATGCCTTATGCTATCACTCCAGCCCCATTATAGTTGATTTTTCTGCAACAGCAGAAGTAAAGGAAAAAAAATTAACTTTCTGATGGAAGGTGAAAAAATTAAAAGAAAATTAAAATAGATGCTAAGTTAGGGTCAGAAACAAAAGGTTTTTCCTAAATTGAATGAGAAGTGAGTAAGCTTCATAAAGCAGACTAAGATTCTGTAGAAATCTTAAAAATCATGGAAAAAGCAGATAGTTATCACTGACTTCATTCTCTCCCTAAGCAGATCCTGGCACAGGATGTTTTCTTCAGTTGGTGTAATTAAGCTGTTTAGTTTATTTTAAAAGTTTGTCTTTGCACATTAAAATTTTTTCAGAAGATATACTTTGTTTTCTTACACCTCAGAGTTCATTTTTTAAAATATTGGATACATAACCTTTTGAATCTTTATTAATGATATATAATGTTGAAGTTTCATAAGCTAAAATTTTATATCAGCTATCTCTACAAATGAGCAAAGTAAAATACTTCTGCCATCAGTTGTACTTGGGAACACTTCTCTGTTTTCCTTTTAGAACTGTTCCCGCTGGCCCTGTCCACAGCCCTTCTCAACTATGGTCTCCCTTTCTGTGCTTCTCGTCCCTGTTTTGTTCTGATTCCTGTAGATCAAATTAAGCCTCTTGCTCTCTTCTATTTGCCATGAGCAACGCGAGCTGCAGGCCGCCTCTTACCCGTGTCCGTGGCAAACCCTGCTCAGGCCAGTGCCTACCATGTCACTTAAGAGGCACGTCTTCCTTTGCTTTTGTATCGGTTCTGTGGCTATACAAAATACTGATGTCATAATGGGCCTCTTCATACTGGCCTATACTCAATCTACTTTTATATTTAACAAATCTTTTATCAAATTATACCAGCAATATGTAGACATAGAACTAGCAAATAATGACAATTACTTTCTCTTCAGGTGTGCCAGCCAGTACTTTGGTGAATTACAGAGCATTATACCGCTTTGAAGCAAGGAATCATGATGAGATGAGTTTTAATTCTGGGGATATAATACAGGTAGGAAACGTCTTTTTTTTTTTCTTAAGAATAAAGTACAATGTTATATGTTACCTTCTATAATAATAATGCTTTTACAGTGATTTGCCACTTGAAAGAAATATTTTATTCATTTATTTTTGCTTTTTGGGTCACAGCTGGCGATATTCAGGGGTTACTCCTGGTTCTGCACTCAGGAATCACTCCTGGCAGTGCTCGGGGGACCATATGGGATGCTGGGAATCAAACCCAGTTTGCCTGCTTGCAAGGCAAACACTCTGCCCGCTGTGCTATCACTCTAGCCCCGAAAGAAATATTTTAGAACCTGAGAGATTGCTCAACAGGCCAAGCATGTGGCAAATCCTGGTTCAGTTGCTGGTTCTGTCCGATCTTACCTGAGCACTGCTGGGAAGACCCAAGCCCCAAGCACAGAGCCAGAAATAGCCCACCAGCACCACTGGGTCTGACCCAAAAAAGCAAAAGCAAAAGAAAGAAACACACACACACACACACACACACACACACACACACACACACACACACAATGCTTAGAGATAAAACAAAAGATGCATGCCAATACATATTTATTGAAAATTTTGAGGGGCTGGAGTGATAGCATAGCGGGTAGGGCGTTTGCCTTGCACGCGGCCAACCCGGGTTCAAATCCCAGCATCCCATATGGTCCCCTGAGCACCGCCAGGAGTAATTCCTGAGTGCAGAGCCAGGAGTAACCCCTGTGCATCGCCAGGTGTGACCCAAAAACCAAAAAAAAAAAAAAAAAAAAAGAAAACAAAATTTTGAAATATTGCTGAAAACACTTTGAAGATTCAAATAAAAGATATATTCAGTTCTCTGTTCATGAACTAGGAGACTTATTATGGATATGAAAATAGTTTTCCTCAAATTGTTCCACAGCATTGAGACAATTTCAGTCAGAATCCCACCCGGCTCTTGTAGGAATTGACAAGCTGATTCCAAAACCAAAATAATTTTGAGAAAGAAAGCTGGAGGTTTCATATTACCTATATTTAAGGTTGATTAGAAAATTTCAGTGTCCAAGTAAGAAAATCAATTGATGGAACAGAGACTAGACCCATGTATATATATGCTGGTTTGATCTCCAGCACTGCATATGGTTCCCTAAGCACAGAGCCATGAGTAAGCCACTGGCTGTTAACTCCCTGAAATGAAATTTTTTTGTCAGAGGTTAGTTGGAGGCTGGAAAGATAGTATAGGGGTTAAGACACTTGCCTTGCGGTCCTGGACTGCATAGGGAATCTCTCTAACTTCCTCCAGGGCAGTGCTAGGGCTCAGAGTTAAGTGTTGCTAGGGATCCCCTGTTAGGCTCCCGGGTCCGAGACAGCTGTATTTTGTTTGGGTTTTTGATTTGGGGTCATACACAGTAGTGCTCAGGTATAGCAGCTGTATGTTTAATAATTTGGACAGAACACTTTAAACTAACTTATTATGCCAGAAAGCACGATCCAATGTTTTCCTGGAGAGAAATAATGTGGTCCTTTGTAGAAAATTCCTCAGACATAACTCTGAAAATGAAGCTACAGTACAGTAATCTGCATCTCTTTTCATGGTCAGCGTGTGGCCTTCTGAGTACAGTTAATCCTCCTTTTTGTTTCCACAGGTTGATGAAAAAACAGTTGGAGAACCTGGTTGGCTTTATGGAAGCTTTCAAGGAAATTTTGGCTGGTTTCCATGCAACTATGTCGAAAAAATGCCATTAACTGAAAAAGCTATGTCTCCTAAGAAGGCCTTACTTCCTCCTACAGTATCTTTACCTGCTACCTCAACTCCCTCTGAGTACGTGTTTAGCTAGTAATGAAATTTATAGAGCTCTTCAAATGTTTAAACACCCAGTTGTATGTTTCTGTCACCCTGCTTAATCAGAGAATAACCTCTAAGAGTCTACAATTTGTATATAAATACTGAAATTTAGTTAGCAATGAAAACATAGCAGGATCATTCATAATTCTTTTTGTCACAACTTGTGTTTCAACACAATGTGTATAGTGTAGTTTGACAAGTTGATAGTATTCCTAAGAAAGTATACTTACCTCCAAGCATTATATTTCCAGATCACTTTCTTCAAATCAACCAGCACCAGTGACTGATTATCAGAATGTGTCATTTTCAAAGCTAGCTGTTAATGCTTCATGGCAGAAGAAATCAGCATTCACTCGCACTGTGTCCCCCGGGTCTGTGTCGCCTATTCATGGACAGGTATATCTTCAGTGTATAAGTGCTGGGCCTTCTGACTCTGCTCCTGATTCCTATGAAAGAGAATGAAGATATTTTTGCAACTGTATCATTTTTCTTTTTCTTAAAAATCTGAGTATTGATGGGGGCTGGAGCCATAGCACAGTGGGTAGGGCGTTTGCCCTACACACGGCTGACCCGGGTTCAATTCCCAGCATTCCATATGGTCCTCCGAGCACCACCAGAAGTTATTCCTGAGTGCATGACCCAGGAGTAACCCCTGTGCATCGACGGGTGTGATCCAAAAAGAAAAAAATCTGAGTAATGTTTTTAATGTTTTGCATGACAAAATGGCAAAGCATTTTCATTGCATAACAACGTATGAAAGAAGAAAAGAACTTCTGTGGTTCTTCTTCTGTGAGCTAAACTAGCTTCTTTTAAAAATTATTTTTATTTTATCTAGAGGGATAGTGCAGCAGATAAGGTGTTTGCCTTGCATGCTCTAGACCAGGTTCAATCTTTGGCACTGCATGTGGTCCTCAAGCCCTGTCAGGAGTGGTCCCTGAACACAAAGCCGGAAGTTAGTCCTGAGCATAACTGGATGTGACCCAAAATCAAAAGAAAAAAATTATTTTCATTTAAGAGAACTACTGTCAGATAGTGGATGTTTAGCACTTTATCTAAGATCTGAAAAAGCTGTTAAAATACTTTTCCACATATGTCTGTATAAAACCAGATGTATAGTAAGAAAATTTGATAACACCAGACATAAGGCAGAATGCATTTAAATAAACTTCATGCCTGGTACTTGCTGCTAAGATATTTCTTTGAATAGTAGGTTCAGTCTTTAACTGTATAGAAAACTGGTCAGACGGCTGTCTGTCATATATAGTTGGTTATTGTTTATTTGAGGACTAGGGGGTTAGGTCATGCCTAGCAGTGCTTGGAAGTTGCTCCCAATGGTGCTTGGGGGACTGTATGATAAATGGGAACTGAACCTGGATGGCTGCATGCAAGGAAAGCATTTTATCTCCTCTATCATCTCCCCGGCCCTGTCATATATACTTATAAGCTGGTTGGGGTATGATCACATTCCCTCCAGTTGATAATAAGTCACCAAAACGTCAAATTGATCTACCATTGAAACATATGCTAGGAAGTGGAAATCATGGTCACCATTATCTTTTCTTAGATATGTGGTTTTATATCAACAGGGACAGGTTGTAGAAAACCTAAAAGCACAGGCCCTTTGTTCCTGGACTGCAAAAAAAGACAACCACTTGAACTTCTCAAAGCATGATATCATTACTGTCTTGGAGCAGCAAGAAAATTGGTGGTTTGGCGAGGTGCATGGAGGAAGAGGATGGTTTCCAAAATCTTATGTCAAAATCATCCCTGGGAATGAAGGCAAGCAAAAAGAGTAAGTATTTTTGTTTGTTTACATGAGGTGGGATGTTGGTGCTTTCACTAAGGAATCAACCATCTGTTTTGAAAGTCTTACAATCTTAGTTATTCGAGATTCCTAAAGTTTTCAAAATTCTTAAAATTTTAGATCCATTGATGTTTTCATGTCGGCAGTGTTCAGGGCTCACTCCTGATGGGCTTTGGGGACCATAAAGGGTGCTAAGGATTGAACCTGGGCTGAGAGCATGCCCAGCAAGCAACCCTACCCACTGTACTATTGCTCTGACCCGCAGTGCTTTATTTCTAAACATCAGGTTAACTGGAGAAGCTACTGATCTTTTCCATTGGAGCCTTTTCTCCCTCATTTACTGAAAATTGTCAATATTTGATGAAATCTTGACTGAGGCCTCTTTTTTGCTTCCCCTTTATCAGAATGAGACATTTCTATCACTGGGCCTCCAAAGTCCCTGGAACATCACCTTTGTTCTTGCTTATACCACACTATTGTTACTCAATATTTACCCATCTCCCCATTTTGATTATAAGTTTCTGAGGACAGGATTCCTGTCCTGTTTTATTTAATGTTTTTATAATTTTTATTGTTGTTGTTAATTCTTTTGCTGGGGGTGGTCACATCCTTTGTTTGTTGATGTTTGTTTTCAGTTTAGTCATGTTTAATATAATCTTCATGCATAGTAGCTACCCAGTTAGCTCAGTAAATGAGAAGAGGAACTAATAAGAAGCAATCAAATGAATGAACATTCACTTTAGCAAAAAAAGCACACCACATAAGTTCTCTAGCATTTTATTTCCCAGTCTGTAGTAGAGTCAGGTCATCAAACATCTTTAATACAAAGTAATTTGTGTTTACTTATGAGTAATGACTCTTGCATCTGATATAGAAGTTGATGTAAATAGAAAAGCAGTTCTCTTTTAGTGAAAAGGAACTGATCTGGAGCCAGAGTTAAAAGACAGCGGTTGCAGTGTTTGCCTTGCAATGAGGCCAATCCAGGTTCAGTCCCTGGCACCCCGTATGGCCCCAGCACCCAGGCAGGAGTGGTTTCTGGTACTGGTATGGGGTCTGTGGCAGGAGAATTGTACACATGGAATTTGATCATGGGTGATTGTAAAGTTAGGTGCTAAGAAGAATAACTTTGTAAATCACCGTACCTCAATAAAACAAATATTTTTTAAAAAAAAAGAACTGATCTTGAGAGAATAAAAAACTTGAGCTGTGGCTCTCTTTTGCCAACTAGGAATAACTTACTTGATCTTCAGTTTTTATCTGTTTGGGGGCCACATCTGGTGGTGCTCAGAGCTTACTCCTGGCTCTGCACTCAAGGATCACTCCTAGCGAACTCTGGAGACCATATGGGTGCCAAGGTTCAAACCCATGTTGGCAGTGTGCTAGGCAAGCACTGTACAAGCTGTACAATTGCTCCTACTGTGGTCTTCAGTTTCTAATTCATTAAATAAAAAGAAAAATCTTTTTAAAAATTTGTTCATG
The DNA here is from genome assembly GCF_027595985.1 of Sorex araneus. NCBI lineage: Eukaryota > Metazoa > Chordata > Mammalia > Eulipotyphla > Soricidae > Sorex > Sorex araneus. The sequence continues at coordinate 358,933,229 of NC_073313.1, read as the reverse complement.
GGAGGGATACTGGGAACATTGGTGGAGGAGAATGGGCATTGGTGGAGGGATGTAAACGAAATGCAAACATGAAAGTTCATAAGTTTGTAACTGTACCTCACGGTGATTCATTAATAAAAATTTAAAACAAAAAATTGTTTAATGCTGAGATTCTACAGAAAAATTTTAGTTTAGGGCCACAGCGAGAGAGCTGGGTGGGCTCTGAGCATGCTTTGCATTTAGGAGGCCTGAGTTCCACTCACAGCACCACTGTTCCATGGAACAGACCCTGCTCGCTGCTGGGAGTGACCTCCAAGCACAGCACTGTGAGCTGGTGTGAGTAAATAAATCACTTTTAGTTCAAATGCACAAGTTTACTTTTTTGAATGACAAAAAAGTTTTAAGCAGGGGCCCTACACCTAGCAGTGCTTAAGGCTTACTTCTGTCTTTGTGCTCAGGAGTCACTCCTGGTGGCTTGGGGAGCCATGTATGGTGTCAGGGATGTAACCCGAGTAAGCTGCCTGCACAGCAAGTGCCCTACCCTTTGTGCCATCCTATTGTACTATCTTTCCAGCCTGGAGAACTTATAACTGTGGACTTAGAAGTGTGGAGTAATAACACTGTCAACAGTGATTCTTACCTGACATGTCTCTGGCTCGGTGCTTCAAGAACAGTTACAACTTTCCTTTTATTACTGGTCCTTTTTGTTTTGTTTGGGCTATACCCAGCAAATGCTCAGGACTTCCTCCTGGCTCTGTGCTCAGGGATTACTCATGATAGGTTCCAGGGACCCTCTGGAGTGACAGGATGGAACCCAGGTTGGTCACGTACAAGGCAAATGCTACTGCTGTACTATCTCTCAACCCTACTGATGTTTCCTAATGAAGAAGATGTGTCTCTTGAAAGCTCCCAGTGATGCAGAACTCCACACTGACTGGCCTCCAATCAATGTGGTCTGGAGCGTAGTAAGGACCATCGGTGCCTGGAATCCTGGGGCAGCCTCAGCTAGTTTTCCAGCGAAGCAGGCTTCCAGTTGCCTTGAGAGTTTCCTAAGATGGGCATACTAGAAGTTTGAAACTATACCTATACTAAAACACAGAGAGAGAGAGAGAGAGAGAGAGAGAGTTTTAAACAAGTAATAAAAAAATATATCGCCCTTATTTTTTTCCTCTGCCAAGCCAAACCCCATGTACTTTACCAAGCAACTGCCTGTGTACCAGTGTGCTTATTGTGTTTTTAGCTTCTTTAGAAAGGCATTTGAAAATGGTTTTATGAACCATGTTGAAATTACTGTAGTATATTGAAAAATGTAAGTTTGTAACAAGGAAGTTCACAATCCAGTAGAACTTTGTGTATGAGAATAATTCTAGCCTCTATACTGACAGTAGTTTGATTTGTTTTTTTAAATTCCTGAAAAGGTAAAATCACACTGGCTGTATTTATGAAATCACCTTAATTTTTGCTTTTAATTTCTTACTTCATTTTAAAAAATATGCTAGGGGGAGGGCTGGAGAGATAGTACAAGGGTTAGGGCACTTGCCTTGCACACATACAATCCAGGTTCAATCCACAGCATTCTGGATAGTCCCCTGAGTACCACATGGTATGGTAACAAAACAAGACAGAAATCTGTTTGTTTTTATTTGCAGACCAGAAGCTTTGTATGCAGCTGTAAACAAGAAACCTACCTCCACAGCCTATACAGTTGGAGAAGGTAAGCTTTTGCCAGTTTGTAAATTAAAATTTGACTTCCCATAGTTGTTATTCAACTTCCTTCAGTGGGTTTAAGTGAGGTTAGGAAACCCTGCCCCTCTTTATTTCATGTGAATATGGAGGGTAGAGGGGAAACTGGCTAAAAATCCTTACCCTGTTTAGAAGACTGACACTGAAAATTCAGCAGAGACTGCCTCACTAGACAGATGAGAAATGAAAAGTGTTGTAATTAGATAACATAAAGGTTTGGTTTTTTGGTTTTTTGAGCCCCAAGATGCTCAGTTCCTCGATCTGCACTCAGGAATTACTCCTGACAAGACTCAGGAGATCAAATTCGGGTCAGCTATGTAGAAGGCAAGCACCCTGCCCATTTGCTGTCGTTCCAGCCCCAGCATAAAGATTTCTGTTTTCCTATTTTCATATGTAGATTATAAATGTATGAGATAAGGAATTTCCATACACTTATGTTCACAAATTTCATTGTAATTCTAGTGTTCCATATAAATGATCAAGTAGGATTTGAAATCTAGATATACTTTATCATGAACATTACAAAGAAATTTTCCATAACCCTCTGTATTAGATTTATATGTTATTATTAATTGGGGGGGGGTTCAGGGACTATTCCCATCTGCATGCTTGGGGACATTACATTTCTAGTGGGGCCAGGGGTAGCTGGGTCTTCTGCGTGTGGAGCATACACTCCACCCTTGGAGCCTCCTCCCTGCCCTCCGTCAATTATTTTGAGTATGGTAGCCTGCTGAAAAATGCAAGATCATCTACACTGATTTTAGACATTATTTTTAATAATCACTTAGGCTTAAAGGTAAATTCTGTGTTTCCAATTTAATATTCAAATTAGTTGAGTATTGGGCTGGAGTGATAGCACAGCGGGGAGGGCGTTTGCCTTGCACGCGGCCGACCCGGGTTCGAATCCCAGCATCCCATATGGTCCCCTGAGCACCGCCAGGGGTAATTCCTGAGTGCATGAACCAGGAATGACCCCTGTGCATTGCCGGGTGTGACCCAAAAAGCAAAAAAAAAAAAACAAATTAGTTGAGTATTAATACATTTTTAATGACAAAAAATTAGTACTTTTTAAAGTCATTTTTAAAAATCAGTTTAATGATGGGCCAGTGTGAAGGTACAGCAGGTTGTGTATTTGCCTTGCAGATGGCCAACCCAGGTTCGATTCCCAGCACCCCAGGCAATGTCAGGAGTAAACCCTGAGCACCACTGGGTGTGCCCCCCCAAAATAATAATAATAAGTTTAATAGTAAGTATTGAGCAGTTTACTTAAAATCTAGTATGTTAGTGATTCTACCTGAAATATGCAAAAAGTAGTACAGTGAGCCTGCTGAGAGCCCACCAGAATGGGAAGGAGAGACATGCAGTTGTCAAGGGCCATAACAAGTGATCAGATGCTCAATATTGAGTCAGAACTATGAATCCGCAAAGATGGCATTGTGAAATTATCTTAAGTGAGCTTGAGCTTGCATGTACCCAAGGAAGAGAGTTTCTGTGGACATGGATGAGGGATTAGCCATGAGCTGAAGCACGTGGAAGGAGGAGGGACATTAGGAAGCCTGCGAGGGGGACAGGCCCCTCCTGGTGCAGTGTGTCACAGCCCTGCAGGCCTGGTCTTTGGCTTTATGAAATCAGCCACATTGAGTAATGCTGCAGACATGAATAGAAAAGAGGTTCACTGTGCAAATCTTGTCTTCTCCATTTTATGAGAAGAAATTAGTGATGAAAAATGAAGAAATCAAGTTTCTTGTTAGCGGATATTTGGAAAAAAAAAAAAAACCACCCCACTAGAAAAGAATGAAAAAGAGAGCCAGAACCAATAGTGCAGAGAGACCAGGGTTTCATCCCCATGACTTCATATAGTCCCCTGAGCCCCACCAAGAGTTAACCCTGAGGAGGCTGGAGCAATAGCACAGCAGGTAGGGCGTTTGCCTTGCATTCAGCCAACCCAGGTTCGATTCCCAGCATCCCATATGGTCCCCCGAGCACCGACAGGGGTAATTCCTGAGTGCAGAGCCAGAAGTAATCCCTGTGCATCACCAGGTGTGACCCAAAAAGAAAAATAAAAAAGAGTTAACCCTGAGCACAGAACCAGGAATAAACTCTGAGCACTGCTAGGTATGGCCTGAAAACCCAAAATATAAAGGGAAGGAGGAGGCACTTCTAAAACTGGGTATTTACTGTTTCTTCTAAGTGATAGTAATAACAGGAATAAAAAATACAGCCAATAAAAAAATTTTAAATACTTTCCTTATACCCACTCTTTCGTTAACAAATATATATTTAAATTATCCTGTGCGGAGCACTGGAAACCTGGTTTGTCGGCCTGAGGGCAACTCAGTAGTGAGTATATCAAGAACTTAGACTAAAATATATTTGATGTAAGAAAGTTAGATTAAAATTTTCATATCTTGTTTCTCTGTCATGACACTAATAGCTTTTTGGATTTTGTTGAGTGTTTTGGGGGTGGGGACTGGTTTTTTAATTTGAGTTTTGGGCCACACCTGACAGTGCTCAGAGGCTGCTCATAGCTTAGTGCTTCAGGGTTTCTCCTGACGGACTCGGGGGACTGTACGTGTGACTGAGGAATGAACCTGAGTCCCCTGCATGCCAAATATCATGTCTCTCTGAGCCTCTATTTGTAGTTTTGGGTTAATTCTGTGACATGATGATAATGATGATGATATAGTTAGAAAACACATAAAGACTTACATTAAAAATGTTTTTCTTTAAAAAAAATTATTTATTTATTTATTTATTTATTGGTTTTTGGGCCACACCCAGAGATACTCAAGGCTTACTCCAGGTACTGCATTCAGGGGTCACTCCTGGCAGTGCTCAGAGGACTATATAGAATGCCAGGGATCAACCGTGGGTCAGCTGCATGCAAATCAAGCACCATGCCTGCTGTATGTACTGTCTCTCCAGCCCCGCTAAGAAATTATTAAATGCCTCGTTTCTTATTTCTAACTTCAGACTTCTTATATTGGGTTTCCTTAAATCACACAGTTTTTTATAATGGATTTAAGGATTGATGTGTTTCTTTTTCCTTGCATAATCTTAAAACTAAAGTCAATTCTTTGATTTTTTCTTTACAGAGTATATTGCACTTTATCCATATTCAAGTGTAGAGCCTGGAGATTTGACGTTTACTGAAGGTGAAGAGATATTGGTCACCCAGAAAGATGGAGAATGGTGGACAGGAAGTATTGGAGCTAGAACTGGGATTTTCCCATCAAATTATGTCAAGCCAAAAGATCAAGAGGTAGTTGTTTTGCTAGACACAGAATCATTCCATTTTTTTCATTTGTTTTGTGTTTGGGCCATATTCAGTGATGCTTAGAGCTTACTCCTGGCTCTGTGCTCCAGGATCACTCTTGGCAGGCTCAGGGGGACCATGTGGAGGGTCGAGGATTGAACCTGAGTCTGCCACATGCAAAGCAAGCATCCTACCCACTGTCCTATCACTCCAGCCCTCTCCATTTTTGATCAGCATTCAGATTTGGGTTTTTTTGTTCTTCCTATTTCTTACTGTTGTTGTGGAGCCACACCCAGCTGTACTGTGGGGACACATGGTATAAGGGATTGAACCAGGGCATCTTTTACCTCTTAGATACATGCCAGCCTGATTCCCACATGAAGCAGATTCTTGAATATTGTTTTGGTCAGACTGCCCTAAGTATTTAAGTTCCCAATAAAGTAAGGGTTTTAGGAATCCTCTTCAGAGAGAGAAATGAAACAGGACTTTATAAAATTCTAAAAACTGAGAGCCATTGTTTGGACTGGGTCACATGATAGCAGAGGTTAGGTGACAGTTCCGATTCGGGGATGCTCCCAAGGACCCACTGTAAAGGAGTGTGCATGTTTCCTCTCTGAGGCTGGGACATTCTCATGACCCAGCCTACAGTTTGAATTCCTGCATCTTTCCACCCTACCTCTCCTAGGATAGAGTTCAGGAATTGTTGGGGGTGTTTTTGTCTTTGTCTGGGGTCCACAGACAGCTATGCTCAGGGCTTACTCCTGACTCTGCACTCAGGGGTCACTCCTGATGGAAAATCATCTGAGAGGATCCTGAGGATTAAGCCTGGGTCGGCTGCATGCAAGGCAAATCCCCTACCTGCTATCCTATCTCCCGGCCCCCCCCACAGTAAATATTGGTAATATGTGAACCCTTGACTAGCATCAGCTGCATCAGCGCTTTCACTGTGTGTCCGCTCAAAAAACAGCTCAAGCCAGGGCCAAGGATCACGTGGTAAAACAAATGCCTGGCTTTGCCACTCAGCTGGGGTGACCCATAGTCACCCCTGAAGGATGGTGTGACTACAACGGGAAGGAAAGGGAGAGGCAAGAAGATGAAATGTGTAGTGCTGGAGAGAGCGCGGAAAGCTGGAGCCCTGGGTTCAGTCCCCAACAGTGCGTGGTCCCCTGAGCACCCACAGGAGTGACAGCCCCTGAGTACACCTGCCCCCAAAAAAAGAAAATTAAATTTTAACTTTCTCCAGTTTCTTGTTTGTTTTCCTAAAAGGAAGAAACCCGGTTGACTCAGTATATCTTGTAAATCAAACAGATTTTACCTGCTTCTGATGTGTAGGTTTTTTTGATTAGGTCAGATTCAAAAGAAACATGTCAAAAAAAAAAAAACACCTCTTTTAATAAAAACATTGCTTCCACTGCAACAGGAACACAGCTCACATACACCTTGACACATACTGAACACATGTATTGTATGTGGTGGGCTCTGGTACTAATTCCTCTAATAAATAGGGTATATTTGATGAGATAATCATGTTTAATATTCAGAAAAGGTCCCAAAAAAGAACTTGAGGTCTGAGTATGTGGCTCAGTGACAGAACTGCAAGACAGGGAGAAAAAAAGGAACTTAATTCCTGTTAAGTCCATGACTCTCAGCAACTACTTGATGTGTAGCAGACCAGATCTCCCCGAAGCACTGGTGGCTCAACTTATTTGGCTAATATAAAATAAATGGTAATTCTGATATTCATTTAAAGAGACCAGAATCCTGGGAATTACAGATTTCTAATTGCTAATGACCTTCGTGTTTTCACATCTGGACTCTTGAGAAATGATTGATCAATGTATTTTCTTTACAGAGTTTTGGGAGTGCTAGCAAATCTGGAACATCGAGCAAAAAACCTGGTATGTATAATAATGAAGCTGAAAACTCACTTTATTGTCTACTGCAGTGTTGAATTCATAATTTCGGGTATTTTCCCCCTTTGCAGAGATTGCTCAAGTAACGTCAGCATATGTGGCTTCTGGTTCTGAACAATTGAGTCTGGCACCAGGGCAATTGATATTAATTCTGAAGAAAAATTCAAGTGGTTGGTGGCAAGGGGAGTTGCAGGTAATGAGTTTGAAAATTTATCTATCTCCACCCCCCTTTTTTATATTGCATTAAATTTTATTTTATACTTGGATCTCATTATGGTAATAATCACGTCTTACCTGTCATTAATAAAACTTTTAAAGCATTTTTATGTTAATATATTATGGAGTTTATATGAAATAGGTAAAGCCTACATATATAAATTTTCCCCCTATACTTTATGTATCACAGCAGAGCCTGGCAAGCTCCCCATGGTGTACTTGATATGCCAAAAACAGTAACAATAATAAGTCTCATTCCCCTGACTCTGAAAGAGCCTCCAATATGGCACTGTTGGGAAGGACAAGTAAGGAGAGACTGCCAAAATCTCAGGGCTGGGATGAATGGATATGTTACTGGTGCCTGCTCAAGCAAATCTATGAACAACGGGATGACAGTGATACAGTGATATAAAAGTAGCACTGTAGTACTGTTGTCCCATTGTCATGGATTTGCTCAAGTCTCCATTGTGAGACTTGTTGTTACTGTTTTTGGCATATTGAATACGTCACAGGTAGCTTGCCAGGTTTGCCCAGGCAGGCGGGATACTCTCAGTAGCTTGCCGGGCGCTCCGAGAGGGACGGAAGAATTGAACCGGGGTCGGCTGCGTGCAAGGCAAACGCCCTACCCACTGTGCTTTCACTCCAGTCTGTTATAAAGGTAACATACATTTATTTAATAAATAAATCATTTAAAATCACTTGCACTGCAGTGTCACTCAGTGGTAGAGAACATGCCTGGCATGCCTGAGACCCTGGGCTTGACTCTTCACACACTGCATGATTCCCCAAGTACCAGTGGGAGTCACACCCACTCCCCGCCCAGTTCCCCCCCAAAAAAAACACCAAACCAGAAATAGATCCTGAGCACCACATAGTGTAGCCAAAACAAAAAAAAAGGGCCCGGGGCTGGAGCGATAGCACAGCGGGTAGGGTGTTTGCCTTGCACACGGCCGACCCGGGTTCGAATCCCAGCATCCCATATGGTCCTCTGAGCACCGCCAGGAGTAACTCCTGAGTGCAGATCCAGGAGTAACCCCTGTGCATCGCCAGGTGTGACCCCAAAAAAAAAAAAAGACAACAAAATATAAGTGAAAATGAGCCCAGGAACACATGTATGGGGCAGTCAGGAGAGTTCCCAGCTCAGAGTACTCAGCCCTGTCCTGTGGAGTCCTGGCGCTGTCATCAGTGTCAAACAGTACAGGAGGAGCGTTGCCAGCCAAGGAGGCTCACTGAAGCCTTGGTGCATAGAGGGTTTTTGATTTGCTTTGTTTGTTTGAGGGCCGTACCCAGCACTGCTCTGCGCCCAGGAATCACTCCTGCAGTGCCTGGGGAACTATATGGGATGCTGGGATCAGCCGCATGCAAGGCAAGTGCCCTACCCATTGGACTATCTCTCCGGGCCCGGCATTCAGAGTTTTTATTGGGGCTCTTGTGGTTGAGTGCCCATGTCATGAATTCTGCCTCCAGTTCCTCCTGAGGATGAGTGGATTGTGCATGACCCAAAGTTCAGCTCCCAGTATAAGTCACAGTGTTACAGACTAATTGGTCACGGTCCCAGGAAAACACTCTAGAGTCAGGATTGCGAGATGGTCTCCCCACGGCCAGAGGCAAGAGCCAGAGCTCTCTTTAGCAAGCTTTGATTCTTTTTTGTTCTTGTCTTTTTTTTTTTCTTTTTGGGTCACACCTGGCGATGCACAGGGGTTACTCCTGGAATCGAACCCAGGTTGGCCGCGTGCAAGGCAAACGCCCTACCCGCTGTGCTATTGCTCCCCCCTTGTTCTCGTCTTAATGGCAAATAAGTGACATAAATTACTAAGAGCAGCACTAAAGCGGGTAGGGTACTTGGCTTGCACATATGAGTGCCAGGAGTGATACCTGAGCACAGAGCCAGGAGAAAGCCCTGGGCACTGCCAGGAGTAGTGACTGTGCTACTAAAACAATGCAACCAAGGTGGGGGAGGGTAGAGGGATATTGTAGGGTTTAAGGCATCTTCCTTACATGTGGCCAAACTGGGTTCAGTCCCCCACAACCCTGTGATTTCCTGAGCCCACCAGGAGTAGTCCCTGAGCACAGAATGCCGAGGAGTGTGGCCAAGAATATAATAAATTACTTGGAGGTATATACAGTAAGAATTTGATGAGTGCATATGTTGTAAAACAATCACCAGAATAAATCTACTAACATCTATCACCACACGTAATTAGAATTTGCTTTCTTGGGGCTGGAAAGACAGCTCTTCAGTCTGAGTGCATGCTTCGCTTGTCGGAGACCCTGGTTCAACCCCCAGTATCAGACAGTACCCTGAGCACTGGAACGACCCCTGGGCACTGCCAAGTCTGACCTAAAACTTTTCTTGTGATGAGAACATTTAAGATCTCAGCAACTTTTACTTACTGTATTATTTCTATCCTCTTTCGGTGTCAGGCAAATGAGGTCCATTGTTGTTGCTGTTCTTGGCATATCGAATACACCACGGGTAGCTTGCCATGCGGGCGGGGTACTCTCGGTAGCTTGCCGGGCTCTTCGAGCTCTATGGGCTCTGTGCTGGAAATTACATCCCCAGGACATATTTATTTGGGGCCTTAGGGGCCATATCTAGCAGCACCAGGGGCTGCTCCTGACTCTGTGATCAACGTTTAGGGGATCATATGAGGTGCTGGGTATCAAATAGGGGTCAGCCAAATGCAGGACAAATGCTTTATCCCCTGTACTATCTTTCTGACCCCAGACTTACTTGTTTTATAAGAGGAAATGTGTTCTTTTTGAACACCTTCCTGTATTTAAATTCTTTACTACACAGCCAGGAGTTTTCTAATGTTTTGTGTCTCAATAATTGCTTTTAATCTCATCTTTCATGTGCCTTTTGTTAACTTTACAGGCCAGAGGGAAAAAGCGGCAGAAAGGATGGTTTCCTGCCAGCCACGTGAAGCTTTTGGGTCCAACTAATGAAAGAACGACACCAGCCTTTCATCCTGGTATGGAAGTGGGTTATCTTGTGCTTTAGAGTTTTTAGTAAAACTCAGCAGTGTCTTAGGTTAGCTGACCAGATGGACAATCCTAGGCATATACTTGGGGTTGGGCCTACCCCAGTTTGATCCCTCGAGCCTCAGGACCCTCCAAGTCCTGCAGCTGTGGCCCTCGTGGTCCCTGGCACCTCAGAACCTCGGCAACAGAGACATCCTCAGACTGTAACATTCGGTAGGGCCGACTGGGCTCCAGACCCCCTGAGCACTGCTTGGCCCCTGCCCTGTCCCCAAATACGCATAACTTTCTCTGCCTGAGAGCACTGAGAATATCCATAAGTGTTGTTCAGTGATGCTTGACAGTTGTCAGAGTGCAATCCCTTCACACCATCAGACTCTCTTAGAAGCAGTTCTGGGCTGGCAGTAGGGCTCGGCAGGGTGCCTCTGGATCCCTATGGAATTTAAGCATTTGGTCCTGGTAGTAGTAAATCACGTGAATTCTTTTATCTTTCTCCGGCAGTATGTCAGGTGATCGCTATGTACGACTACACAGCAAATAATGAGGATGAGCTGAACTTCTCCAAGGGACAACTTCTCAATGTCTTGAACAAAGATGACCCTGATTGGTGGCAAGGAGAAATCAATGGGGTGACGGGCCTCTTTCCTTCAAACTATGTTAAGATGACAACAGACTCAGACCCAAGTCAGCAGTGTGAGTAGTTCCGACTATTTACCTCTTGTGCCAACACTTGTCTCCACCACCGCCATTGCTTATCCTTCTGGGTCAGCTCTTACACGCGGCAGATGGGATTAGTGCTAAGGAGAAAGAACAGGACCACTTTTCTCCAGGCCTGGCGTTACACTGCTTGACTTTTATACTTTTATCCTAGCTTCAGTTTGCCTTGCACACAGCCAGCCCAGGTTTGATCCCGGGCATGCCATATGGTCCCCTGAGCATTGGTGGGTGTGGCTTCCCCTCCCTGACAAAATAGTGTTCATTGATCAAAATCTCCAGAGGTGATTTTTCATAGATAGAAACCTTACACCAGAAGAGATACTGAATCAAAATGTGTCGCTGTTTCAAGCACAAGGGTCGAGATCTCAAAGCATGAAATTGGAGTTACATAAAACTACCTCCTGTAGAGACCTCAGTTTTATTTGACAGTAACGTAGCATTAATGATAAATTGTACAAGCAGTACTTGGAAATACTGTTCACACTTGTAAAAGTGACTGTCACCCTCCAACTTTTGATTTTTTATTTATTTTTCCACAAAATGCATCATGATTTGTATTTTATCATACTTTTAAAATTAGCATTAATTACCAAGACCATAGTAATGGCTAACCAGTCCAAGCTACGGTACACTTATGATTCAGTGCCAGTTTTAAGAATTTAATACCATAATTTTGAAATACTAATATGGCTTAATTTTACTTTAGAACTTATAAAGACAGTTCCTCGGAGCTTCTATCCTTTAGTGACAGTAACTAGATTTCTCAATTTGGGAGTAAGAGGAAATCAGTTCTGTGGTTTGAACATTGTTAACAGTATTTCAGGGTTTGGGGAAGGCTGTAGAAAGATGGTAACAATTTGGGTTACGAAAAATGAATGACTGTGTTTACAGGCCACCTCTGGTTTGGCAGTTTGAGGTGATTCCCTGTGGGGCCTGGGAGAGGAAGAGACATTTCAGCCCTGTAGGGTTTCAGTCCTGGGCTAGCAAACCAAGAGGGTTTCTTGGCTAGCTATATCTTTATTGGATGAAAACTCTTGCCATTTCTATAATGCAAAGTTGTGATTTTCCCAAAATTTTTGGTTGTTTTATTTTTTTCCAGTGGTAGAACACTTTCCCTCCCCTCCTCCCCCAATTACATCTCGTAAAAACTTTAGGGTTGGAGAGATAACAGTAAGATGCTTGGTGACATACAGCCGACCCTGATTCAGTCCCTGGCACATGCTCTTCTAGGACACCTCCAGGAGTGATACCCGTGAGCACAGAGTCAGGAGTAATCCCTGAATGCAGCCGGATATGGCCAAAAAGCAATAACAAGCAAACAAAATGTGTAAAGGTCTTATAAAAGCTATTCTAAAGGAAGGACAGCCGGAAGGCCGCCCCAAGCGTTCCCTTCCCTCTTTCTACCTGCTCCAGGACAGTCCTTTCAGGTTCCCTGGGGATAATTTTTAACTTATTTTGCTAGAGAAATTTATTTCATTCAAGATAGTAACAACCTCCTAGAAAAATTATCTTTCCAGAAAGTTAATTGAAAACATGTTATTCTTCAGCAACATATAGGTGAAAGCCCTAGGTCTGGTTGTCACAACATGTTTGTACATGAATGCTGAAGAACATAGATTGCCAGGGACCAGGGAGGTAGCTCAGAGGACCAGCATATGTGCCTGCATGCACAGGCCTTAGCATCACACGATCTCACTAACACCACTGGGTGTCATCTTGGGGCGTCCAGCACTACTGGGAACAACCCCTCCCCCCAAGGGAAAAAAAACACAGGAAATTGAATTGTCATAGCCCTGGGACACATTTGCCTTGGAAATTGCTTTTTGCTAAAAATGCCTCATCTTTTAGTGTGGGAAGAACCAGCCCAGAGATAGGCAACAAGTCTAATACGCAAAACCTGAATAGACTCCTATAGAAAGGGAAATAGCCACAACCCACGCTGCTCAGTCCACTGGCCACTAAGTACATGTAGCCTTAAACACTTGAAGTATGACTAGTATTTAGGCTGGAGCAATAGTCCAGCAGGCAGTCCAGCAGGCAGTGCAGCTTTGCCTTGCATGTGACTAACCCAGGTTCCATCCCTGGCATCCCATCTGGTCTCCTAACCACCACCAGGAGTAATTCCTCAGTGTAAAGCCAGAAATAACGCCTGAGTATCACTGGATGTATCCCTCTCCCCCCAAAAATATGGCTAATGTTATCAAGATACTCAATTTTTATTTTAACTGTGAGAATATGGACATAGATAGTTGTCACTAGTGGGAATGGAGCTGGATAGAACAAGTCTAGAAGGATAGCTAATTTCAAGCTCTCCTGAATGAAAAAGGAAATAGCAACATTGGAACACAGAAATAAGAAAAGGAAAAGTCATTCATCAGTCACTGCTGACCAGGGTAAATTCTAAAGGGAAAAAGTTCTCCATGTGCCTTCGATTTTATTAAGGTATTTTTGAGTTTTATATTGATATTCTTCACTCTTTGGATATTCACTCGTTTGTTGTAAGTATCCTCTGAGTGTCTCCATCGGCATAACTATTTTAGGAATACAGACATGAAAAGCAGCTATTCTAACTAGCTGTAACCTTTAGATCAGGGAGGGGGAGTCTTTTCTCCAAGGGGCCATTGTGATACTTGGAACATCACCTACAGGCTTTAAATAACAGGCAGAGGGCCCGTGGGCCAATGTTTCCCATCCTGATTTAGATCATGCAACATATGCTAAATCCATGTTTAGAAAAGTCTTCACAGAGAGGATTTGGGACTAAAGGCTAAGTAAGATTAGTGCACCAGAAAGGCATGTATTGGGACTGAAGAGAAGAGGGTATTGGGGGAGGCACTAATTATTTCCGTGATACTTTTCACCTATTGAGAACTGGGGAGGCTGGATGTTCAGGAGGTGGTTTTAAAATAGCAGTTGAGGGGCCAGAGCAATAGCACAGTAGGCAGGATGCTTGCCTTGCGTGTGGCTGACCTGGGTTTGATCCCCAGCATCCCATATGGTCCCTGGATCCTACAAGGGGTGATCACTGAGTGCAGAGCCAGAAGTGACCTCTGAGCACTGCCAGATGTGGCGCCAAGGCAGTAAAATAGGAGTAGTTTTAAAACTTTGTTCTGAAATGATTATCAGTAACTTATCTACTACCATGTTTGGCTAATGAGTATGATTCACTTTTTTCAGTTTTGTTATGTCTAAAAACCGAGTACTTTATTGTTGGCCAAAGGTCCATCAAGCACCCTGAAATAAAAGCAGTTCAGCAGCTGTGGGGACCATTTCAATTTGATTTTTCGGAGGATGTTTGTGCTCCTCTAAAAATAATGCCTAGAGCAGCTCCCCAACCGGCACCGCCAAGTGTGGCCCAAACAAACAGAATTGCTGTGGTCTCCTCAAAGAGCAAGTAGAGATGATTATCAGAAATTGAAGAGTCATAATTGCATTTTTTAAAGACAATAAAGAATGGGGTAATTATATTGATAGCTATGGAATTTACTCACATGTGTTTACATTTATAACAAAAGATTATGGTTAATGATAAAATGCTTAGCCCAGGACAGAACCCTGCGTATGGCCAACCCATGCTCACTCAATCCCTGCCACCCCATCTGGTCCCCTCCCTGGGCGTCACCAGGGGTGGACCAAAAACCAAATATAAGATAAAATATTAAAAAAAAAAAAAGAAAGAAAGAAATACCTAACACTAAAAATTAGGAATTGACTTGAAATTGACATTGTAACTACCCATGTTTTTAGAAATGAGTTGTCTGCTTAAATTCTTTGTATGAGTCAGTAGAATCTAGCTATCTTTTAGATCACTTTTTGTGTTTTTTGCCCTTACAAGTATTAGTTTCATCTTACTGTGTAATTAGGGTATTTCTTTAAAGGTTGAGAAACAGTGCAGATTTGTTTAATTGATGCTGCATGTCTTAAGTCAAGATTTTTTTCTCACCCACTTAATTTGCATTATGTTCATTTTTTTCCTCATTTTTCTTTTCGTAGGACCCAGTGTTGTCTTCCAGTGTGAAAGCTCCCCAGAGACCCACTATCCAAGCTTGACTGTAGCGTGGAGGCAGGGCGGAAGCCCTGGCCAAAAATCTCCTACACAGTTCACTAACTTCCTTCGAATGTTAGAGCCAATGGGGATTATTTCTTTGTGTTTCTGATTTACAGCTGAAATTGATTTGTAACAAGTTAAAGGATAGTGGGTCTTTGTGTGGCTTTCCCTGCTGTTCACGCTGGCATCCTTGAGCATTTTTTTTCTTGTTTGAATCTGGCGATTCTAGGTCGTTTCACGCACGTTGACTGCCCTGACGTGGTGGGAGTTCAAACACACAAAGACCCACTATTTGCCCCCAACTGTCCTGGCTGGTTTGGAATGGGCTGCCGCTGCCATGCTCTCTAATGTTACCGCAATGTGTATATTCATTAACTCAGATAAAATCTGCTTCTGTTCTGCTGTTATGTTTGATCTAACCCTAATCACAGTGAGCTCTTAATTGGTTCAGTACGTGATTCGCTCCCCAAATATGCACTGTTCATGACTTTCTAATATGCCGGTACCAGTACCACTGTTTAAAACGTGTCCAAAGTGCAAGCACTAGAGACAGCTCTATCTCTTATTTTCTGAGGACTTTGAGTGGGAGCAATGACACAGGGTTGGGAAGGAGGCTCTTTTCTCCTCATGGGAAGTGCCCTGTGCAGCCACGACGGCTCCTTCCTCGGGCTCTCTGTGCTCTGATGGCGCGAAGGAGACATGGGCTGTGGCAGTTAGTCACTGCCGTAGTGATGAGCTGAACACAGACTGCTCTTGAGGAATGAAAGCCCCGAGACTTTGAGATAGGAAACTTCCCTAGCTTAAACAACACTGATGGCTAGGATTTTTTTTTTTTTGAAGTCAGAATTCACATTACCTGTTTCAATTTGCTTACTACATGTCTTAGGTCACAAAGGATGCTGGTTGGCATTTTTCCTTACGGTATTTAGTAAAAATCATAAGAACTCCTTCAAGAGTTTAGATGTCCCTGAAGCACACTGGCCGGCTTTACCTTGTTGAGAGAGAAGAGTAGAGCAGGTAGGGTGCTTGCCTCTCCTGCAGCAGGGAACATAGGGTCCCCTTGAGCCTGCGAAGAGTGATCCCAAGTAGGAAGACAGGAGTAAGCCCTGAGCCCTGCCAGGTGTGCCCCCTCCCCACCAAAAATAGAAAAGAAGAATTTGAGGGAAATAAATGATGTGAGAGCTTCATTCCTTTATGTTCCTGAAGCCACTTTGAGACTTGAAGATTGGCCTTGCCTTGCCAAGTTCTCTGGTCAGTATCTGTTGGCTAGCCCTACTTGGGCATGGATGTTTTCTTCTTTTCCTTCAGCAGAAAACACTTCAAAGATAAGCATCACTGATAATGTTTATAAATGTGAGAACTTACACATGTGAGCATATTAGCTGAAACAAAGAGGCGAATCTAGCAAACAGTATTAAACTAGAGTTGAAAATCAGTGAGACATTTATGCAATTTAAAATGTTTACACACTGCAGTGCAATCTACTGTTGATTGATGAATGTCAGAGTATTATCAGGAAAACTGTACATACAGCCAGTCTTTCCTCACAGAGTTCTTAGAGAAGAGGGAACTTTTTTTTATATCTCTGAGTTTAAGTTAGAGGCATATTTTGTGCAATATTTATGTTATGTGCCTATCATTATGAATGATTACAGTCGCATATCGCTTGAATCATAATTTGACCATGCTTGAGAAAGAATCAGAAGTTTAGTTGGATCTTCACAAAGTCCAGATGTCTGTGTTCTGAAATACCCACACCCCTTGGACCACGTGGCTCCCTGAAACAGGGATTTCTAGTTCCTACACTGCCTCCTTTTGTAACCTTTGCCATCCTTGTAAACTTTTATGAAATGTGACATTAGTAGGACAGCAATAACGTCACCTCACAGGTAGAGAACAGGTTTGTCTGCTGCTGCTGGGGGGACGGGTGGGACGCCACCCAGCCTGTGGGGGCTGGATCCTGCCTTCTGTTTTCTGAACTGTCTGCTCTCGAACCCTTGGTTGAGTTCAAAAAAAGCACGATTACTTTAAATCCTTAGGTCAGAAATCAGATCACAGATAACAGAACAAGAGAACTTGACTCACTCAACTATAATTTTGAACTTGAACGTGTCTACTCTACTGATTAAAAACACAAGGCATTTTTATAGCTCAGATCCTCTCACTTTGACACTGATTGTTAAGATCATTAAGAATGGCATTCAGGTAGTGCTTAGCAGCTGTGATCAACTTGAAAATAATGCATTCATTGGGTACCTATGGGCTAAATCACATGACATATTTACACTGAATGTCAGCCTGGAAAATAAATTTATTGTATTTTCTAAAATATGCCTCCCCTGTAGGTATTTTGTCATTTATATGAGAGAAAGCTACTAGTAAAGGAAACTGTCTGACATAATAATAATCTAAGCCCTTTTAAAAGTGCATGCAATCCTTTGCAGTACCTCATTTCAGCCACGTCTTTGCTCTCTTCCTAATTCAGTATAAAAGGCAGCTTTCAATTTGCTTAGGAAGGAATATATGAGGAGGGGAGAGTTTGTCAGAAATATGGAATTTTAGAAGGGAATCCAAGTGAATAAAATTGAACCCTGTAGAAGGTAAAAAAGTACCAATTTATTCAAAAGTTATAAAGCCAAAGCTGATTTTTTTTTTAAGAAAATTAAAATCAACCCTAACCTTGTATAATTCCTAAAATTTAAAATGATGGAACTGGGGCTGGCGCAGTAGTACAGCAGGTAGGGCACTTGCCTTGTACACAGCTGACCTGGGTTCGATCCCTGGCATCCCCTATCGTCCCCCGAGCCCACCAAGAGTGATCCCTGAGCACAGAGCCAGGAGTACATCCTGAGCACCGCTGGGTGTGACGAACAGAAAAATGATGGAACTACTATTTTAGTGTGTTAAAATACAATATGAATGCTGATTGCTTAAAATAAAGTGGGGGAAAGAAAAGTGGAGAAAGAAATGCCAATTTCCAGTCCAAAGCTTTATTTGCCAAGTTTTCATAGAATGAATTTTACCAAGTTATAAATTCTTGTAAATAGAAACTATAATGGAAATATTAAGAGACTTTTGCCCAGAGTGGCATTATTGGATGCTGCTGTGATGCTACTGTAATGTAATAAATTATTCAATGGTTGCAAAGTGCTGTTTTTTGCCTTAAATTTTTATTTTGTGTGTCTTGAAAACTATAGTATTAAAGATATTGAGATTGTGCAAATGCTGGGCACGCTTGGCATGAGGTAATCTGTTTTTATTTTTACAAAAATTGTAACATAACTATGCAAGTGTGTTTATTAAAAGGACACAAACTACATTATTGTATCGCGTATTTCTTTTGAAGCATCCGTTAAAATTTATTTTAAGTTGTTTATATGTAGTTGTGGTTGAATTTCCTTGAGATTTCTCCTTCCTTATCAGTCTCGGGTCATAGGCCAGTGAACTACTTTATATGACAAGAGGCAGGAGAAGTTTTAAGTGGTAAGAATCAGATAGTTGAGCCGAAGAGATAGTACTGTAGGTAGGACATTTGCCTTGCACACGGCCCACCAGGTTCAATACCTGGCATCTCATATGGTCCCTTGATTAGCGCCAGGAGTGATTCCTGAGCACAGAGCCAGGAGCAACCCCTGAGCATCGCTGGGGGTGGCCCAAAAAAAAACAAAAGATAAAAAGGTTAAAGATGAGATAGTTGGTCTGAGACATATATCCTCAAAGCAACAGAAATTTTAATTTTAAAAATAAAAGAAATTTAACCTGTGGTCAGGGAGATGATCCTAAGGGTGAAGAGCAGTGCTTTTAGAAACGCACAAGACTGCTGCGAGCCCACAGGACTGCTCCCCCCAGAATCTGGCCCCTCGTGGGACCCCCCCCACAAGAAAAGAATAAAAATATAATCTAAGGTAATCATAGACTCCTGTGGCCAGTGATAAGCTAAACCCTGTGTCTTGAATCCCAAAGTCCAGAATAGGCACTATGTTCTTTACAATCCCAGCTTTTTCTAAAAATATCAGAAGGAAATTAAAAGTTAATCCTTAAGCTAGAGAGACAGTGCAGGGGTAAAGGCACTTAGCCTTGCACATGGCCAACTCCTGCACTTGCTGGAACTGCGGCTAGCACGCTTTGAGCATTTGAGAACAGCCAGGGGGGACCCCTGAGTTCCAGTGAGCCCAGAAACCTCCAGAAAACAACAAAAGTCAACCCTCATTGCAAATGTAAACACGTTTTTACTCGATAAGTCTAAAATAAGTCTTTTATAGAGACTGCGGTGAGTTCTTGTGGGAATACCGAGTTAGAGTTGGGAGTTTCAGCTTGAGTTTAAAATGTGGGTCATGGCTGGAGGGAGAATACAATGCGTAGTGCGTTTGCCTTGCACACGGCTGACCCAGGTTTGATTCCCAGCACCCCATATGCTACCCCGAGCACCACCAGCAGTAATTTCTGAGTGCAAAGCAGGCGTAACCCCTGTGCATCACCGGGTGTGACCCAAAAAGCCAAAAATAAAACTAAATAAAACATGGGTCAAGATCCAGCTAAGCATAAACAAACACTTTTTCCAAACCCTTTCCTCAGGGACTGAGGCTGGGACTCACACACTTTGAGAAGATTCCTTCTCAAAGTCAGTAAACACCCAAAAGCCCGGAAAGTCATTCAACAACCATACACTGAACCTTTTGCTTGAGGCCAGCCAGATTCCCACGTGCCAGAACAGGAAATTGAGGGTCAGCTGGCCCCAGACAATGCCTGCTGAGCAGGCCAGGTGCAGAAGCACGCCATCATAAAGCAGCTAAGCATGGCATCGAAGTTTGCCGGGTACCGTGGAAGTACAGGCAAGAAATTCCTCACGGAGCCAGACATGGGAGAATTAGAGAAGGCTTAACTGAAGGAAGCAGCTCCGCAGCTCCAGGAGCTAAGAAGTGATCCAGATGGAGGGTGGGATGGTGGAAGTAAGATAAGGGTAGGAATAGCCTGGGCGGAGGTGGGAAGGTGTGGTTAGGAGAAGTTCCTTTTTGCTAACGAGAAAGGGCAGTGCCAAGAGCAATTGAAGTTGGGGCTGGAAGGGCAGATCAAGGGGCCAAGGCCAAGTGGCTTTGCTCCTCCTGGGAATCGCCCGGAAAATGATGGTGATGCCCAAGTCCTGATTTCCAAGGCCCAGAGGGAACTCCAGGCACGGGAGTTTCTCGGCGCTCCCAGACCATTCTGGGGTTACCCACATGGGGAAAAGCGGTGAAACCATTAAGAATGAGTTCTGAAGGAAAAGAGGCAGGAGGTCGGGGGTGGGAGGGAGTGGGCGTGGAGAACAAAGGGTTTGGTTCCTGGGCTTGTATTTTGGAGAGAGGGAAGAGTAATGGGAGCACTGATAGCGGCTAGATTCAGATTTAGGGAGCTGGAGGGGGCACGCAAGAAGGTGAGTGGTTCGGACCACAAAGTACCTGTGGGACCTGGGGGTGGTAGTGCCAGTGGGTATGAAGAGAAGAGCATGAAGACGAGCCTGCTGTTGGGATGAGACAAGAGTATTTAGGGAGAAAAGTCAGAGCTTGGAGATACCAGCAGCTAAGGATTAACAAGTGGAAGGAAATCCCCACCCCCACAGAGACGGGAAGAAGAAAGAAATCATTGTGTTGACAGTGTCGTCATTTATATGAAACAGTGAGTTCTGGCTCCGCAACCAACAACTGTCCATCCATAAGAAGGAGTATTCTTTATTGAGCACCTATTTACCTGTGTGCTTTCACAGGTCCTCAAATCACTTTGTTACATTCCTTTCGCAGGTAGGAGGATTAAAGCAGATGTTAAAGGATATCTAAGAGAGGCAAGAACTACAAAGAATCCCAAAGAGGGGCTGGTGAGATAGTATAGTGGGTAGCACACTTGCCTTGCACGCAGCTGACTGAGGTTCGATTCCCTGGCACCCCATTTGATTCCCCCAAGCATTGCCAGGTGTGATCCCTGAGCACCAAACCAGTTGTGAACTGTAAGCTCAGCCAGGTGTGGCTTAGAAATTCAAAATAATAGTATCCCCGATGGTCCTGGTCCCATCTCCAGTACTATTCCCCAACAGGAAAGACTTTCTGGGACTGATCCCTGAGCACTGAGCCAGGAGTCAACCCTGAGCACCATTAGATGTGGCCTAAAGATAGATTAGCATCCAGAAAGAGAAAGTGAACTGTTTTTCTGTAATAGCTTTATTGAGCTTTAATTCCTCTTTCATTCAGGTCACCCACTGACAAGTGTACAGCTGAATGACGTTCAGTATATTCAAAATTGTGCCACTATTAATTCTAGAACATTCCATCACTTCAAAAACAAGCCTCATGCCTTTTCCCTCCTCCCCTAGGCCCTTCCCTGTGACCCTTGGCAACCACTAATAATCTGCTTCTCTGTCTCATTAGTCTTTTTATCATCTAAATAGAATCATAACGTGGGCGTGGGGGGGGGGTGATGGCCTTATTTCACATGAAATATCTTCAAGGTGCACCCACACTAGACTGAGGCTCTGTGCTTTATTCCTTTTTGTGTTTGTTTGTTTTGTTTCTGTTTTACAGAAGTAAAATACTTTTATTGCAGGAGGATACTAATTGTGAGAATGTAGAGAGAGACAAACACAAAGAGAGACAGAACAGAGACAGGCAGGGGAGGAGAGAGGGAGAGGGAGAGAGATAGGGAGAGAGGAGAGCGAGGACAGGAGGGAGAGAGAAGCCACGCATAAAGGCGTTGGTGCTGGGCGGTTGGGCAGCAACCCAGGATTGGCCTGTGCAGGCTCGCCCTCGGCCTCTGAGCCACATCCCACACGTTTCAGGTTGTTGCTTTGGTCTGGGGACTTTTCTTACGGCCATATACTCCAGTTCTGTGAATGTTCCCCATAGTTGTTTCCATACCTGATGGACATTCATTTTGCGTCCAATTTAGGTATATTATGAAACACCTGCTCTGGCCATCGTAGTTTCACCGTTTCTATTTCCACCAAATTTATTATTCTCTGACCGTTTGCAAAGTACAGTTGGCAGCCATACCCGGCAGTGCTCAGACTACTCCTGGCTCTGTGCTCGGGGGTCAGTCCAGGGGGCCACCTGCAAGGCAAGCGTCTTAATCCCTGTACCGTCTTGCGGACCTAGCTGGCCTCGGTGTAGCCTGCCTGTGGGTTCAGGGTCACACTCTGTGGCTTCACTCTGCCCCTTTTGAGCTGACGATGCCGAGTATCTTGTCAGGGACCTGTTGGCCGTTTGTCCATCTTTGGAGAAATGTCTGACTCTCTGCCTGTTTTTCAATTCAGTCCTTCCTCTTCGTAATTGATCTTGTTGTAAACTTGTAATCAGAACAGTAGATGCTGGAGGAGGTTTTTAAGAGAGATGCCTTAATGCCACTGTTAAGACTGAGATCACTGAGTCCGAGAGCGGTGACCTGAGCATCGTGGGCTCCGTGCCACCAGCTTCTGCTCAAGCCGCCTTTCCTGTCTATAGAAAGAAGACAGTCAGGCCTGGCATCTCGGATGAAATGTAGGGGGTGGAGGAGAGCTCAGTTCCGTGTCTAGCACACAGATACTGAAACCGCTCACACCAGGAAAGGCACTAAGCACCTTGGGTGCATCTCTGAGTTAATAAGCAACAGAGCTGGCAAGTGAGCCGAGATAAGACCCACGTGTGCTTGGTGCTTAGGGGACCATGCGGCACACCTGGTGAGGGGCTGTTCCGTGACGTCGCTCTCTGACCCTCCGGACCAGCTGACTAGCTCCTTTCACTGAGTCTGTGACCCTGGGCCGACTGAGTTCACTGGCCTGCGAGGCTGAGGTCTCTGTTACCTGCCACCGCGAGGGCTTTGCCAACTTTCAGACCTTTGACCCGTAGATTCAGAATTCACACTGAAAGCAATTAAGTTCTCCCCTCCACTGGCATTTGCCAAGAGCGTTGCGTGTCCAAGTGCTAGAATACTTCTGTTTCCAGATAACCAGCTAATTGGCTCTCTGATGGGTTGCAGTGGTAGAATACAGCCTGAGCGTCCCCTTCTGGGCTTATCCCAGCAAACACGTCTGCCTCGAGCCTGACAGGTGACAGAAAAGACATGAGGGTTTTGAAAGATATAATATTTGTTTTACTTTGGTTTGGTTTGGTTGAAAAGTAAAACCTTTTGGGGCCGAAGCGGTAGTACAGCGGGGAGGGCGTTTGCCTTGCACATGGTGACCCAGGTTCGAGCCCTGGCATCCTATATGGTCCCCTGAGCCCCGCCAGGAGTAATTCCTGAGTGCCAAACCTGGGTCCAGCCATGTGTGGCTCCCCAAAAATATTGAGGCAAAGAGTGGTGCTGTTATTGACCATCTCCTCTGCACCTAATTCCAGCACCACACCCGTGACCGGTATACCCACCCCCCCTCCCAGCCCCTCACACACACACACAGAGACTCAGCTGTGTGGATCAGTCCCCCATCAGGTTGCTCCCTGGCTGTGAGCCCAGGTCCCTCCCAGACTGAGAGCTCATCCTGTATCCTTCCTTCCCTCTGGCTCACTTCACACGCCATGATAGCCTCTGTGACATCCGGGTCACTCTAAAGAGCACATAGCTGATTTTTTTTTCTTTTTGGGTCACACCCAGCAATGCACAGGGGTTACTCCTGGCTCCACACTCAGGAATTACTCCTAGCGGTGCTGGGGCAGCCATATGGGATGCTGGGGATCGAACCCAGGTCGGCCATGTGCAAGGCAAACGCTGTTCTACCCGCTGTACTATCGCTCCGGCCCCCCTAGCAAATTTTTAAGAATCTAATAAGAGTGTCTCTCTTTTTGTTCCGTTTTGGGGCCACACTCGGCTGTGCTCGGGCGTACCAGGAGGTGCCGGGACCGAATCCAGGCCTTCCTCGTGCTGTACCCCTAAGTGTCCCGCCCAGAGCGTCTCTCCGTGTCTGTTAGCCGACAGGCTTTAGCCTTTTACCTTTATTGGAGCTCCTGAGTGTCGTGTTCACACTCCGTGGGTTTCATCTCTAGCATTTTCCTCGCTACCTTCTGTTCTGCCTCGTACCCACCGTCCTCGACATACTGCGTCTCTCGTCACCGTGTTCTGTGTGAACCTCGCACGCGTTATCTTTCCTTTTTCATGTGTTTGGGAGCCATATGTGGCATTTGCTTGGCACTACTGGGGTGTCCCCAGTTGGAGGCGGGACGGGAAGAGCCGGGAGCTTTGGCAGGGGCCTGAGGGGGAGCAGGGCTGACAGAAGGGGCTTGTGTGCGTTCGGGGGGTGTGGGAGAGATGCGTTATCATGTTAGGCTGAGTGGAACCCGGAGACATGGGGGCGCCACCGAAAAAGCAGGCTCTGGGCAGGAACAGGAGTCCTGGCAGGAAGCGTGGGGCCGAGCAAACGGAGAGAAGCCGAGGGGGTGCGCACGGCAGTCCAGGCGTGAGGGGGTGCGCAGTGGGGAGCCGCGGCCCTCACCTGCCCAGGGCTGGGGCAGTGCCCACCTTCTCCCTCACAAAGCCAGCGGTGTGTCCATTCCCGCCTCCGTCAGCAAGGATTTCAGTAGAGGCCAGAACCTCTAGAAAGTTCCATAGTTGGGTTGCGGGGACACAGCAGCGTGAAGCTGACAGGTGCCCGGAGGAGGCCGCCCCCTACATCCATGTCCGTGCCTGGCAGAGACTGAGACCCTCCTGACCGCGTGAGGGGCGCAGCCACGAGCACGCTTTGGGCCGAACCCCGGGGAACTGCCCTTGAGGTGGCCTCTGTCGTGCAGCAGCCACAGCAGAGGCGGGGGGTGGGGGGCGCTGGGAGGCTACTCCGGCAGCTTCCACCTGAGTCAGCTGAGACCTGGCGCTCAGGGCTGGGGGGCATCCCCCCGCTGAGGGGGGACAGTGGCTAAGGCACTTGTAGCCTTTGGGCTTCCATCCCCAGCATCACGGTCCCCCCAAGATCACCAGGTGTGCCCCGGACACCCCCTTGAGCCGCGCTGCATCCTCGGCCTTGCGTCCACCAGGAAGGCACCCCAAAAAGAGAATCACTCCCAAAATACCCCAAAACATACCCCAGTAAGCCTCTCCCAGAACAAAGGTCACCGTGCTGCGCCCTCAGAGCGCCTCTGCGGATGGCTCTTCGCCCCGCACCCGGCATAGCCCGGGCTCAGGTGTGGGGTTGGTCCTGGCCCGGCGTCTTGGAGAGTGTCTGGAGACGGGGAGGCGAGCAGGATTCCCGGCTCGCCCGGCCTATCCAGCCGGGTCCTGATTCCTAATTCCCTCGGGGCCTTTAGAAGCGGAAGCAGTAGCTGTGGGGGGGTGGGGGGGAGCGCCGAGCGGGCTGCACCCATGGGAGCCCTCGGGGATCCGCTTTGGGACTCGGTTCCCGTGAGTGTGCGCGCGTGACGCCCCGCCCTCTCCCCGCAGGGTGCGCGGACCTGCAGTCGCTGGACACCATGCAGCCCATGGAGCGCAAGCGGCAGGGCTACATCCACGAGCTCATCCAGACCGAGGAGCGCTACGTGGACGACCTGCAGCTGGTGGTCGAGGTGAGGCCCCGGGCTCCGGGCGCACACACACACACACGCGTGCACACATGCGCACGCACGCTTGCACACACACGTACACACACGCACACACACATGTACGCGCGCTCTCTCGTGCTCTCCTTCGCTGGCTTGCTCTCTTGCTCTCTCCCACACGCTCTCTCGCTCTCGCTCTCTCCCTCTCTCGCCCTCCCCCTCTCCATCAAACCACATTCTCTGTAAAGCATTTCCCCCTGCTGTCCCCCTCACTGTGCCTGTCATGGCTGCCTGTGGCCTCCAGGCCACTGGCTGGCATCTGTGTGGCCCTTTGACATGCCTGTGTCTGAGCCAACAGTAGCTGTCCTCGTCCCCTTCTGCTGTGGCCCCGTGACTTTTTCTCCTAACATCTCATGGCCCTCAGCTGAGGGACTATTTCAACATTCGAACACCTGGCCAGAGCAGGCATCCCCCGCCCCTCGCCCCTCCCCCACCCCAGGCCCAGCAGGTGCAGCTGCTTGTGACCGGGGCTGCCCAGGGAGCCTCGGCTGCACCCCCCCCCCGCCCCCGAGGCCGCCCCCGGCTCCTGCTCCACTGGGCGCAGCCCAAGCCAGCCACTCCTGGGAGACATGCGCCTCTGACCTGCCGGGTGGGCAGCGTCCCGCCTTCCCCCAAGACTCAGCACCCGAAAGCAGAGCCGTGTACCCTGCAGCCCTCAGTCCCCAAATGGGAATGGCTTCAGAGCAGGGCCAGGCCTCAGGGAAAGTCCTCTCTCCAGTCGCCCCACCGGGCCCAGCCCTGAGCCTGCACCCACCACCAGCAGGGGCCAGAAGTGGGGGGTCACAGAGCTCTGCTGCCCCGTCAGGAGGGACCAAGGGGGAGTGGTGGATAGTACAGTACAGTGGGTAGAGCGCTTGCCTTGCATGCAGCCGACCCGATTCAATCCCCAGTGTCCCATACGGTCCCTCAAGCACCACCAGGAGTGATCCCCTGAGCATTGCCAGGGGGAGGGAGGGAGGGAGGGAGGGAGGGAGGAAGGAAGGAAGGAAGGAAGGAAGGAAGGAAGGAAGGAAGGAAGGAAGGAAGGAAGGAAGGAAGGAAGGAAGGAAGGAAGGAATAAAATAAAATAAATGGGCCTCAGCCTGTGTCACTTTAACCCCTTGGACCTTGGTTCTCCCACTCTGCACCTCCTGACACATGCTGAGGGGCGGGAGTGATGTGGGGTGACAGGGAGCAAAGCAGGGCTTGGGGTGCAGGTGCAGAGAGTCAGGGTGAACCCCGGCCTTGCATACGCCACTCCAGGCCCACTCCCCACCCCATGCCCCTCCGCCACCTCCAGCTCCAGCACTGCCTTCCGCTCTGGCAGCGCCTCTGAGGCACACACACTTCCGGTTCCGTCTTGGAGGGGGAATAGGGGCAAGAGCGATAGGACGGGGGGAGGGCGCTGGCCTGGCCTGTGGCCAATCTGGGTTCAATCTCCAGCACACCGTATGGTCCCTCGAGCAATGCCAGAAATGATTCCTGAGGGGCTGGAGTGATAGCACAGCGGGTAGGGCGTTTGTCTTGCACGCGGCCGACCCGGGTTCGATGCCCAGCATCCCATATGGTCCCCCGAGCACCGCCAGGAGTGATTCCTGAGTGCATGAGCCAGGAGTAACCCCTGTGCATCACTGGGTGTGACCCCCAAAAAAGCAAAAAAATAAAAAAAAGAAATGATTCCCGAGCACAGAGCCAGGAGGAAGCTCTGAGCACTGCAGGGTGTGACCCCAAACTAAACTGATTTGGAAGAGGAATCAATTTTCACGGTTTTTTGTTGCTTTTGGGAGGGGGAAGGGGTTCACGGAAGCCCAGCCTCTGTCCCCCACTGTACTCAAACCCTTCCACCTTTCTCTGTGTCTCTTGCTGCTTCCTACGCTCTGAGGACTTGGCCCAGCCAGGGTTCGCTTCCTCCATCCCCCAGTCCCTGTGCTGTGTGCCCGAAGGTCTGGGTTCCCTCTGGAGCACCCCTGAGCAGCCTGGGAGTGTCCTCTGACCCTCTGATCCTTACGCCTGGCCTTGGCGGCAGTCCGAGGTCAAAGGAAGGAAACGAGGCATCCCAGTGTCGCAGCCATAAACATGCTTGTGGAGAAAGACCGTCATCTCCGTCCCCCGGACACTGAGGTCTGGGGCTGGCCAGTCACGCTTTGTCTCATTTCTTTGGGATTTTGAATTTAGGTTTTCCAGAAACCCATGGCGGAGTCTGGCTTTCTCGCCGAAGGAGAAACGGCCTTGATCTTCGTGAACTGGAAAGAGCTCATCATGTCCAACACGAAGCTGCTGAAGTGAGTCGGGCACAGCTGGCACCCCGGCCGCAGGGCTCTCCACCGTTTTCTGCACCCTCCGTTTTATTATTATCTTATAAAGTGTCCTGGAACCATAAACTACTTCACTTGAAGAAAGCAAAGCCCCGTAACACACAAAATACTTCTAAGTCCAGCAGCTGACTCCAGACCACGCCCTGCCTCAGTGGGAGCCAGAGCGGGCAGAAAAGTGCTCGCAGTGGCCCCGGCTTGGCCAGCAGGTCCAGCAGTTGCCATATCCCGTTCCTGGGACACATCTGTCCCTTAGGCCTGGGAGGCAGCGGGCACTGCAGGTACCCCTGGGCCTAGCGGCTCTCCCCAGGAGCCCTCACCTCGCCTCCGCTCTGCCTCGGGGCTCTAGCTTCCAGTGTAGGAACAGAGCAGGGGGAAGTGCTTTTCTTCTCGGGAACAGTTGCCAAAGGAAACTGAAGTTGGGGCTGGAGCCATAGCACAGCAGGTAGGGCGTTTTGCCTTGCACGCGGCTGACCCAGGTTCGATTCCCAACATCCCATATGGTCCCCTGAGCACCACCAGGAGTGATTCCTGAGTGCAGAGCCAGGAGTAACCCCTGAGCATCGCCAGGTGTGACCCAAAAAGCAGGAGAAAAAAAAACAAAAGGAAACTGAAATGAAACACCCGAGAATGAGGGGCTGGAGTGATAGCACAGCGGGTAGGGCTAGGGCGTTTGCCTTGCACGCGGCCGACCCGAGTTCGAATCCCAGCATCCCATATGGTCCCCTGAGCACCGCCAGGGGTAATTCCTGAGTGCAGAGCCAGGAGTAACCCCTGTGCATCGCCAGGTGTGACCCAAAAAGGAAAATAAATAAATAAATGAAAGAAAAAAAAAAGAAACACTCGAGAATGAGACAGCACCCTCCCCTGCTCTTACTTTTCCTGGGCTGCGCGTGGCCTACCAGCTTCGGCCCAAGCTGCAGAGCAAAGAGTCGGGGTCCCCCACTGTTGCCCAGTAGCCTTCCTCCTCCCCTGGGACATCCCCCATTGTTTCCCCAGCACCTTCATTAGCCACAGAAGGTGAGTGAGAGTGGAGCAGTCGGACAGCCACAGGCAAGGCATTTGCCTGGGTTCGAGCCCCGGCATCCCATAGGGGGCCCCGAGACCACCAGGAGTGATTCCCGAGTGCAGAGCCAGGAGTAAGCCCTGAGCACCACTGGGCGTGACCCCCCCCCAAAATAAATAAATAAATAGAACAAGGTGAGTGAGCCCCTGGGTTGCAGGGCCCTGCGGGTGCGGAAGAAGACGGGCGGCGAGAAGATGCCGGTGCAGATGATCGGGGACATCCTGGCGGCCGAGCTGGCGCACATGCAGCCCTACATCCGCTTCTGCAGCTGCCAGCTCAACGGGGCCGCGCTGCTGCAGCACAGGACGGACGAGGACGCCGACTTCAAGGACTTCCTGAAGGTACGCTGTGGGGATCGGGAGCCCCAGACGAAACATCAGCCCCGGAGAGGCCGGGTGTTTGGGGCCGAGTTTTCCCAGCATCAGGACTGTGACTTTCCCCATGGGATCCCGGAGGGCTGTTGTGTGGGTTGGGTTGGGTTTGGGAGCCGGACCATGCTCCAACTTACTCCTGTCTGTGCACGGCGATCACGCCTGGCCATGCATGGGAGACCATGAGCACACCCCAGACCGTGAGGTCCAAGGCGGGGGGTTGTCTGCATGCCAGGCAAGCGCCTCGCCCGCTGGACAAACTCTCCAGCCCGCAGGGCGTTGGCTTGGTGTTTGTAAGGCTTTATATTCCCCGGGGAAGCATCCAGAACGGCCCTTTTAACTTGTAGAGCCTCTGTCATAGACCAGTATTACTCTAGAGAGATGAAGTAGCTTGTGTCCATGTGTAACATGCAGTGAGCTAAAGCAGAACTTCACGCCAGTGAGGGCTCGGTAAACTGAGTGCTGCTGGCTTTGCGTGTGGGAGCCCAGGTTGGTCCCCGGGCACCCCTGGAGGGACTCCAAAATCTGAAAGAAATCATGAAGGGGACCCGGGAAAGCGCAGCGCAGGCCTGGGGCCTTGCATGCGCGAGGCCTTGGTTTGACCCCTGACTGATCAATAAAGAGAAAATGGAACGAAAGGAGCAGCCGTGGGGACAGTGGGGGAACAGCGGGGACCGTGGCCTGGACAGACAGAGGTGGGACAGGTTAGCACTGTTCTGGGCCCCAGGGGTGACTTGGAGGGGGGCCTTGTACAGAGTGGGGGTTACCAGCTCAGGGAGCAGGTTTATGATTGGATGCAGGGGCCTGGGGCAGGGCCTTGAGGCTGGCTCAGAAGGTTCGAGGTGCTGATGTGCTGTGGCAGGGTGCTCCCCTGGAACGTGTGGGGTGCGCCAGTGTCCAGCCAAGCAGGGAGGGCATGAGGGGTGGATTCCGGAAGCCAGAGAGGGAATGCGGAGGGAGAAAGGAGGCCGGCACCCACTGGGGTGGGCTGAGGCGCCCCGGAGGGGGGTCCCTGGGGCCGCGCCACCCTCCCCTAGCCGCGCCTTCTCCCGCAGAAGCTCGCCTCGGACCCTCGCTGCAAGGGCATGCCGCTGTCCAGCTTCCTGCTGAAGCCCATGCAGAGGATCACCCGCTACCCGCTCCTCATCCGCAGTGTGAGTGCCCAGCCCGGCCCCCCCGGGCAGAGCGAGTGTGGACACAGTGGGCAGTCTGGTTCCCTTTGGCGGTATCTGGGGCCCGGCACAGCCCCTGTGCTCTGGGTCCACTGCCCCCCCACAGCCCTTTCCTAGATGCCCGAGGGGGGCCCGTCAGCATATCCTCGCCAAGCCCCTTCCTAGCACCCCCACATCTGCCAGGCATAGCAGCTGGTCTCGGGCCGGCACCAGCAGACACGAGCCATGGGGGAGCCCACAGCCCTCCCCAGACACCTGGACGCTCCCTCCCTCCCTCCCTCCCTCCCTCCCTCCCTCCCTCCCTTCCTTCCTTCCTTCCTTCCTTCCTTCCTTCCTTCCTTCCTTCCTTCCTTCCTTCCTTCCTTCCTTCCTTCCTTCCTTCCTTCCTTTCCGTGAAGCAAGATAGTTTTTATTGAAAGAAACCTACATAGGGCCAGAGTGATAGCACAGTGGGTAGGGCATTTGCCTTGCACTCGGCCAACGTGGGTTCGATCCCCAGCATCCCATATTGTCCCCCAAGCACTGCCAGGAGTAATTCCTGAGTGTAGAGCCAGGAGTAACCCCTTAGCATTGCTGGGTGTGAAAAAGAAAGA
This sequence comes from Sorex araneus, assembly GCF_027595985.1. Classification (NCBI taxonomy): domain Eukaryota; kingdom Metazoa; phylum Chordata; class Mammalia; order Eulipotyphla; family Soricidae; genus Sorex; species Sorex araneus. Next base: position 358,902,365 of record NC_073313.1, on the reverse strand, counting down.
AAGAAAGAAAGAAAGAAAGAAAGAAAGGAAAGAAAGAAAGAAAGAAAGGAAAGAAAGAAAGAAAGAAAGAAAGAAAGAAAGAAAGAAAGAAAGAAAGAAAGAAAGAAAGAAAGAAAGAAAGAAAGAAAGAAAGAGGGGCTGGAGGGATAGCACAGTGGGCAGGGCTGTGCCTTGCACACTGCCGACCCGGGTTCGATTCCCAGCATCCCATATGGCCCCCCGAGCAACATCAGGAGTAATTCCTGAGTGCAGAGCCAGGAGTGACCCAAAAAGCAAGAAAGCAAGAAAGGGAGGAAGAAAGCTGCTTAGAAAGTTGGGAGAGGAGAGAAAGAGGAATACCTTTTCCAGGGAGAACACAGGCTTCTCCAGGGGAGGCAGCTGCGGGGGTTCGGAATCGAGCAAAGAGACAAGCGAGAGAAATTTGGGTTCAAGGAAGAACCCGCGCTTGAAGCGCGAGCATCCCAGTTTCCTGAGCTGTGGCTGTCCCCTGCGAGAAGCCACTGGTCTGACAGACACCGGCTGACCTGAACTCACACTGGGGAAGGCGGCTGAGGGCTGACCCCTGAACCCAGCACGCACGCACCCTGTGCGCAGCCCCCAGGAGCTTCCGGGACCAACACTGCGCCCAGCACGGGTGGGGGACACTCACTGCGCCCCACCTGACCCGGCTCCCTTACAGATCCTGGACAACACCCCGGAGACGCACGTCGACCACTCGTCCCTGAAGCTGGCCTTGGAGCAGGCGGAGGAGCTGTGCTCCCAGGTCAACGAGGGCGTGCGCGAGAAGGAGAACTCGGACCGGCTGGAGTGGATCCAGGCGCACGTGCAGTGTGACGGGCTGGCAGAGGTGAGTGGGGAAGGGGGGAGGGTCACTGGGCAGCTTGGAGCGAGGTTAAAGGAAGGCGAGGGCCCAGGGAGAGGTGAAGTGTTCCAGCCGCGCCCACGGGGCGTTCTGCCGTGCATGCAGGCGGGCCGGGTAGGATGGATCCCCGGCACTCATTCCACAGGGTCCGTCGTGCACCACCAGGAGTGATTCCTGAGCACAGAGCCAAGAGTAACTCCCTGAGCAGGACCAGGTGTGCCCCCCAAAAAAGAGCGAGGTGGGGGGCAGATTCAGAGGGAGATTCAGAGAGCGTGACTCAATGAGCCGCAGGTCCCCGGCACTCCGGACTCCCGCCCGCCCTTCCCTTCTCTCTCCAGCAACTGATTTTCAACTCGCTCACCAACTGCCTGGGCCCGCGCAAGCTGCTGCACAGCGGGAAGCTGTACAAGACCAAGAGCAACAAGGAGCTGCACGGGCTGCTCTTCAACGACTTCCTGCTGCTCACCTACGCCGCGCGCCAGTTCACCGCGGCCGCGGGCGCAGACAAGCTCTTCAGCTCCAAGAGCAACGCGCAGCTCCGCATGTACAAGACGGTGAGCGGGACGTGGGGCTGGGGGCGGGGGGCGTTGGGGTTTTGGGGCGTGGGCGGCGAAGGGATGGGGGGGTGCCGAGGCATCGGGGTTCGGGACTTTTCGGGGCCGGGGAGTGGTGGGTCCGGGACATGGTGGGGGGAGGGAGTTTGAGCGTCGGGGGCCGGGACTTCCGGAGTCCAGGGCGTCAGGGGGTCTAGGGCGACAGGGACCCTAACCCGAGTCCTAACCACTGCGCCAACCGTGGGGGACCTGCGCCACGGCAGGCTGTCCGCAGCCGCCTTCTCTTTTTCTCTCGTAATTAACTTTTATTAAAGCCATCGTGGTTTTGGGGCTGGAGCGATAAGCACAGCGGGTAGGGCGTTTGCCTTGCACGCGGCAGACCCGGGTTCGAATCCCAGCATCCCATATGGTCCCCCGAGCACCACCAGGAGTAATTCCTGAGTGCATGAGCCAGGAGTAACCCCTGTGCATCGCCGGGTGTGACCCAAAAAACAAAAAACAACAACAAAAAAAGCCATCGTGGTTTACATACAACGTTGCTCATTATACAGTTGTTCCCTGGTTCCAAGCACCACCAGGGTCACCTTCCCACCACCAGCATCCCCAGGTTCCCGCCCCAGCCCAACCTACCCCCCTTAGACACATAACTCAGACACTTTATGTAGCTTATTCCCACAAAACTTTCAGGAACGGCAAACAGAATGTCAGCAAGTACATCAGTAAGAGCCAGTCGGTGATCATACCATATGATACTGACCTGGGTAAATGAGAAAATGAAAAGCCACTTCACACACTATAATAAATGTCCATTCTCGTTTACGTATACACGTCTTCAACTCTGGGATCTCCAGTATATCACATTAAATTTTACTCTATACTGGGGCTGGAGTGATAGCACAGCGGGTAGGGCGTTTGCCTTGCACGAGGCCGACTCGGGTTCAAATCCCAGCATCCCATATGGTCCCCTGAGCACCGCCAGGGGTGATTCCTGAGTGCATGAGCCAGGAGTGACCCCTGTGCATTGCTGGGTGTGACCCAAAAAGCAAAAAAAAATTTAAAAAATTTTACTCTATACTTGGATCTCATCATGTCCACCGCTCTCCTGCGGTGCACACCCAGGGGGCCCCGGGGGTGCTGGCCAGGCCCTCACGGTGTCCCCCGTGTGCTCCCCGCAGCCCATTTTCCTCAACGAGGTGCTGGTGAAGCTGCCGGCCGACCCGTCCAGCGACGAGCCCGTCTTCCACATTTCCCACATCGACCGGGTCTACACGCTGCGCACCGACAACATTAACGAGAGGTGGGTGGGGCACCCCTCAGGCCCCCCCAGACCCAGTGCCCCGGGCCACCCGTGTCCTGCCCCCAAGGGGCAGAGCCCACATCTCACTTCCTGCTCAGACCCCCGCCAGTGGACCCCTGCCCTCTCTCCGCCTTCCCAGCCTGCAGCTCCCGCCCCCCACCCCGTCCCAGACGCTGGACAGTGCCCCTGGCCACGTCTGGAACTGTCCCGAGACCCTCAGCCTGGCCTGAGCCGAGGCCTGTGCCTGGGGGGGGGGGGTGGAGGGAGGAGTGGCTGAGCTCCACAGCGCTTTGGGGGATGCGTGGGGAAGCCCCCAACAGCCTGCTTGGGTCCCCCCAGGACGGCCTGGGTGCAGAAGATCAAGGCGGCCTCGGAGCAATACATCGACACGGAGAAGAAGAAGCGGGAAAAGGCGTATCAAGGTAGCCACGGGCACCCCGGGGTGCTGGGGGCACGAGGGCCGCACCCTCGGCCGGTACCCCTCTATCCCACAGCTGCTGCGCTGCTGGGGTCCCCAGCAGCCCCCCCATGCCCCATTGCCACAGTGGGGAGGAGCCCGCACCCCCATTTTCCTCCTTCTGACCCCCGACTCCATCCTGACACGGCCCGCCCGACCTTGCTGTCCCAGCATCTTGGCCGGGCAGACTCAGCGCGGGCACCGTGCGGGCTGTGCCCTCCCTGGAGAGGGGACAGTTTCTCGCCCCAGTCCAGCCCCACTGCTGCCCCCGAATCACTGTTAGCCAAGGGTCTCCCCTCCTCCCGCACCTCCCTTCACGGTCTGAAGCCGGGCCCCCTGCCAGCCCGAGGTGCTGAATGTGTTTTTTAATTCAGGTTTCCCTTATTTTGTTAAATGCTCCTGAAAGGTATGTGTGCATCAGCTTTTGCTAATCGAATCTTATTTTAATGGTACTTGAGGGGATTTCTAAGGGAAAGTCAACCAGCGAATCATCCAAGAAACACGTAATGATCTTTTAATTGGGCAAAGGAGGAGCGTTTGCTTTCATTATTTGCTTCACAGCCTTTGCAGACATTATCAGTGCGTTTTCTGCATGTTTAATTCTTGGGACATCTGTGGAACCTCGCTCAGTGCCAGGCCCATGCTAGACCCCCTCAAACCCCCCCAGGAGGGTCGTGGGTACGGGTGGCCGGGTGGCAGCTCCTCTGGGAGAAGGTGCTGCTGGCCCTGACTTCTGAGGAATCAGGACTTGGGAGTCCTGAGAGATCAGATCTCTCTCTCTCTCTCTCTCAGATCTCTCTCTCTCTCTCTCTCTCTCTCTCTCTCTCTCTCTCTCTCTCTCTCCATCTCTCCATTTCTCTAAAGCTGACCTAAATTCAACTCCGGGTACCACATATGACACCTCCCCCCACCCCCCCAAGCACTGCCAGGTGTAATCCCTGAATACACAACATCAGGTATGGCCTAGCCCCCCACCCCCAACACACACACACACACACACATACACACCACCACCACCCAAAAATAAGAAATCAGGCTCTTTCCACATAGCATTTTGCTCCTTTTTAACCCCGAGGATAAAACCTGCATCACTAGCCTCAGATTGAACAAGAGCACCTGGGTTCATGCCCCGTTTCTCTCAGCGGTTTTCAGTCTGTCCTTCAGGGGACCAAGGAAGGGCCTTCCCGGATCTGCCTTGTGGCGGGAGTGTCGGCCTGTCACTGGAATTTGGGTGAGTGGTTTAGAGTATCAGGGCTGGAGAGACAGCACAGCAGGCAGGGCGCTCGCCCTGCGCGTGCTCAGTCCCCGGCATCCCGTATGATCCCAAGCACTGCCAGGAGTGATCCCTGAGCACAGAGCCAGGAGCAGTCCCCACAACCGAAAAGAAAGAAAAAGAAAACAAACATGGTGTCATTGAGAAGCTTGAAGCGCCTTTTGTGTTTTGTTTGGGGGCCACATCCTGTGGTGCTCTGGGCTCACGCTTGCCCAGGGGAGTCGCCTCCTTCTCCCTGGGCTAGGACAGTTAGAATGTGCCACCTCCTCCAGCCCTGGGGCGCTTCCAGCAGTGGAGCTTGGGTGAGAACCAAGCGCAGGCCTGACACCACGTCACGTGAGCTGTTCCGAAGAGTTAGCCCCTTACGGTGCAGTGCTCAGTCTCTGAGTGCAGGCCCGGTGGGCGGCTCACAGGTGGAGTGCTCTGTGCCATCTGCTCAGGGCTGCTCAGAGGGGCAGCGGTGCGGGCAGCCTGGCACCACTGCACCCCCCACGCCCTCAGCCCCCGTTCTCCGGGGAGAAGGTCACCTCACTTCTTCCTCTGTCGTAGCTCGCTCACAGAAGACCTCAGGCATCGGGCGTCTGATGGTGTATATCATTGAAGCTACCGAGCTGAAAGCCTGTAAACCCAACGGTAAATGCTTCCTCCACCCCCCGGGGCCTGCCTCTCAGATGGGCCTCCTGAGCATTGGCTCATCGGGGGCTGCTGACTGACTCAGGGGCATGGGGGGCATGGGGGGAGGAGGGGTGGGCACCTTGGGTAACATCTTCAATATTTCAACTGGACTGAAAAGTCAGTGTTTCCCCTGCCACTGAACAGGGTCATGCTCACTGTCTCCTCTAAACAGTGACACCCCAATGCGTACGCGTGTGCGCACACGCACACACACACACACATACACACACACACACACACACACACACACAGACTCTGTTCTTCTGCAGGGGTAAGAACTCTGCACAGCACAGGTACAGGCCAGAGAAATAACACAATGGATAAGGCACTGGCCTTGCACGAAGCTGCCCTCAGTCGGGTCAGTCCCTGGCACCACATGTGGTCCCACAAGCCCCACCAGAAGTGATCCCTGGGCTCAGAGTTAAGAATAAGTCTTGGGCACATTTAGGCCCCCAAAGCAAGAAGGTGCTGGAACGATGGTCTAGGAGCCAGGGCACTTTGCCTTGCATGCGGTCATTCCAACTGAGGCACTGCATACGGACCCCTGAGGACCACTAGGGATCACTCCTGAGCACAGAACCAGGAGTGGACCCTGAGCGCCACAGGCTGTGGCCAGAATTAAACACAGAAATGAACCAGCCGTGGGGCTGAGCAATAGCACAGCGGGTAGGGTATTTGCCTTGCACGAGGCATACCCAGGTTCGATTCCCAGCATCCCATAGGGTCCCCCGAGCACCGCCAGGAATAATTCCTGAGTGCAGAGCCAGGAGTAACCCCTGTGCATCGCCGGGTGTGACCCAAAAAAAAAAAAAGAGGAAAAGAAAAAAAAAAGGCATAACCCTGCCAGCAGCAAGCACGCGGCACACGTGTCCAGGCATGGGGGTTGGGGGCAGCCCGACAGTCACACTCACAGTGTGTGTGTGTGTGTGTGTGTGTGTGTGTGTGTGTGTGTGTGTGTGTGTGTGTGTGTGTGTGTGTGTGTGTGTGTGTGTGTGTGTGTGTGTGTGTGTGTGTGTGTGTGGCCCTGGCCCCTGCGCGGGTGGCTGACGCCCCGTGTGCCCGCAGGCAAGAGCAACCCCTACTGTGAGGTGAGCCTGGGCTCCCAGAGCTTCACCACCAGGACGATCCAGGACACGCTGAACCCCAAGTGGAACTTCAACTGCCAGTTCTTCCTCAAGGACCTGCAGCAGGACGTGCTGTGTCTCACCGTGTTCGACAGGGACCAGTTCTCCCCTGATGGTAAAGTCCAGTGGGGCGGGGGCTGTCGGGGGCCCGGAACCCCAAACCCGGGGGTGAAGACGGGCCGCCTGGCCTTAGGGGCGGGGGTGCTGCCCAGCCAGAGTCCCGGGTCCCAGCCGTGCTGCCTCTGCCCTTCCCTCTCACCTTATGACCAAGGGGACCCCTCCCACTGTCTGTTCCCCCAGATTTCCTGGGGCGCACTGAAGTTCCCGTGGCCAAAATCCGAACAGAACAGGAGAGCAAAGGCCCCACCACCCGCCGGCTCCTCCTGCACGAAGTCGCCACCGGGGAGGTCTGGGTCCGCTTCGACCTGCAGCTTTTCGAGAAAAAAAACCTGTAGGGGCCTTGGGGGGTAGTTCCGCCAGCTGGGCGGGGGGCCAAGACGCCGGTGCTGCCCCCAGGAGAGTCCCCGCTTCTCCATCCCAGGCTGCATGCGCGCGCCAGGCGCCCCCGCGCTCGGTTCCCTAGAGTCTATGCAGCGGGACCCCCCAGGGAACCCAGCCCCGTCGCGGTGCCTTATCTTAGCGCTCACAGGCCGGCCGTGCGGCGGCCGTTTCCACGTCAGGGCTAGCCAGAGTATTATGTGGAAACGGGGCCCCGCCGTGCGGGGTTCGGGGGGAAGCTGTGGCCAGTCCACGCCCTGCTGTGGCCAGCACGGGCTGCAGCCACTCAGGAGGCGCGGGCCGGAGGTCCACCCGCGCCCTGGACGGAGCCCGAGCAGACGCGTCGCTTCCGCCCGCTCCCATGTCGCCGTTCTCCGCCCAGAGCTGGGGAATCCAAGCGGGATGCTTGATTCACTTCAAATACTGTGAACGCTAATGATGTGGAAGATATTTTTCAACTTTAATTTTCTGGAGTATAAATTATTTATGTAAATTTCTGCCCCCTTTTTTGCATATTTCATAGGACACGCGTCTCTAAGCTTTATCATTGCCAATATGTACAGAAAGAGAATTAAAATCTAAGTTTATGACTGTCATGTCTTTTCCCGGCTTATTTACTGTGTGAGAAGCTCGTGCAGGTCCTGAGAGGAAACCGCGCCCTTCCTGCAAAGAAGCACTTGGGGGGGGGGGGCGGAGACGGGGGCGCAGGCGCAACCTCGGCCTGCCGTACCCCCACAGCTGTCTGCTGATGGGACGGGGGCCTTGGAAAAAGAAACTTCAGGAGCAGACAAGGGGACACACAGATCGAATGTCCCTGCAGGACTCTCCGCCCCAGAAACACCCACCACGGTCATCCCCTCGTTCCTGCCCCGTCAGTGCTGGTCCAGCCCCGGGTCCACTGCTTGGGCTCAGGGGAACAACTGGCCCCATCTCTACAAGAGGGTCTCCCCGGGAGCTGGGAGAACAGGAGGAGTTGCCCCCACCAAATTCCCCCACCCCTCTGTCTATACAAAACTGGGCAAAGGAAGGCAAGACAAAACTGCTATATACAGGGCTGGAACGCTAGCACAGCGGGTAGGGCATTTGCCTTGCACACGGCCGACCCCGGTTCTAATCCCAGCATCCCATATGGTCCCCTGAGCACCGCCAGGGGTAATTCCTAAGTGAAGAGCCAGGAGTAACCCCTGTGCATCGCCAGGTGTGACCCAAAAACAAAACAAAACAAAAAAAAACTGCTGTACACACGCACACACACACACACACACATGGGAGGGGGAAAGGCAGGGAGTGTGTTTTTGAGCTATCCCTGGCAGTGCTCAGGGGATCGGATGTGTTGCCAAGGTTCCCCTGGGGTCAGCCGCCTGCAAGACCAGCACCTTCACCCCTGCACTAGCACTCCAGCACCAGAAGTTTCACGGTTCTGGTTCGTTGTTTTTGAACCACACCTGGCAGTGCTCAGGGCTTACTCCTGGCTCTGCACTCAGGACTCACTCCTGGCAGTGCTCAGGGGAGCATATGGGATGCCAGGGATTGTGCTACCAGGTCAGCTGCCTGCAAGGCCCTCCCTGCTGCACTATCCCTCCTGCCTCAGTTTTTTTGTGGGGGGGTCACACCCAGCGATGCTCAGGGGTCACTCCTGGCTCTGCACTTGGGAATTACTCCTGGCAGTGCTCGGGGGAACCATATGGCATGCCGGGGATAGAACCCAGGTCTGCCGTATGCAAGGCAAACGCCCTCCCTGCTATACTATGGCTCTGGCCTAAAGATCACTGACTTCTCAGGCATGACCCTGGAAACTAATGAGTTCAAATGTAGAGAGGGGTCCTAGGGGACGAGTAGAGGGGCTCACCTTGTTTTGGTCCCTGGCAGCACATTCCTGAGCACCACCGAGTGTCTCTCTCTCTCTCTCTCTCTCTCTCTCTCTCACACACACACACACACACACACACACACACACGATCCCCAAACTAGGTTGCTTAAGGAGGGGGCCCGAGCACGGTGCACACAGCCCGGGGTGCACACGTACACTGGGGCCAGGGCGAGTGGCACTGCAGGAGCGCCCACCCGCTGCTCGCTGGGCGCCAGGCTGTGGGAACAGCTCCGGGCCCTGTGAGCTCTGCTGAAGGACATTCCTCCCGGGCCGTGAAGACCCTGGGCTCACACTGACACTGTGACGAGGCATGTTGGAGGACAGGGCCGTGCGGATCTCTGTGTGAGCGCTGAGCAGGGAGCATTGGTTTGCCACCCCTGGGGCCTAGAAGTCTCCGCCCATTAAAAAATCAAATGTAGGGGCTGGAGCAATAGCACAGCGGGTAGGGCGTTTGCCTTGCACGCGGCCGACCCGGGTTCGATTCCCAGCATCCCGTATGGTTTCCTGAGCACCGCCAGGACTAATTCTTGAGTGCATGAGCCAGGAGTAACCCCTGTGCATCGCCGGGTGTGACCCAAAAAGCAAAAAAAAAAAAAGAAATCAAATGCAGGAGACAGGGAGACACCTGCGCGGGGAGTGGGGGCAGCGGTCGGAACTGCAAGCACAGGACCCCAAGTTCAACCCCCAGCACAGCCAGACCCAGGACCGGCCACCTGAGACCCTTTAATCCCTGGGAAGGGGCCGGCCCCCTGCATGGCCAGTCTGGGTGTCAGCACCCCCCCACCCCCCTCGGGAAGGGACCCTGATCTCAGCTGGGTTGGGGGGCTGGGAGGGGGCGCCAGAGACGCGCGGTGGAGCCTGGGGTGGGAGCTGGGGACTCTGTGGGTCCAGTCACGGGCGGCACTGACGGGACACTACAGGGGGCTCAGGGGGTCTTTATTGGCTGCTGCCCCTCGGGCGGTTGGCAGAGCGGCCTGCCGGGAGCCTGCCGTAGCTGCAAGGAGGCCAGATGGTGGCCCCAAACCTGGACAGTCATCACGGTCCCTTCCAGAGGCTCAAAGGCCTGCGCTTCCGGGACACGCAGGAATGGGGCCTCTGCCAGCTGCTGCCAGTGACCTAGGGCAGGAGACAGAGTCGCTGGGAAGGGGCGTCCAGCTGGCAGACGCCACACGCAGCCCCCCTCCCCAGCCCAGCCCTGGAGCACTCTCCCCCGCCCCCAACCCACCCCCGCCCCCAGATCAGACAAGTCAGGGAGACCTGAGCCCTTTCAGGTGGGCTGTTAGGACCCCCAGGGGGACCTTGAGGCGGGCGCTACGGGTCTGGGGTCTCCGCACCAGCCTCTTCTTGGAGGCTGAGACTGGGCAGGAGGCCGCGCTGGTGCGAGTGAGCCGCGGGGAACGGGTCTGGAAGCACCTGGGCAGAGGTGACAACCGCCCGCTGCTCACCGGGCGCCTCCCGTCGGGGGCCCGCCTGCCCATCCGGGACGCCTGGAAGCAGCGCTCGAAAGCAACCCGGCTGCCCCAGGACCGCTTCTTCTCCTGGCCAGGCTGCTCCTTCCTTTCTGCGCAGAAGTCTTTAGGGCTGCAAAAACAGGACCCGCGGGGACAGATGGGGCCGCACCCCGCCTTCCGGCTGCCCGTTAATACACTCAGGAACTCGGCGCTCACGTCCGGCCAAGGCCAGTACCACGCAACGACCCCCCGCCCTGCCCCCCTTCCCACGTCCCTGCTGGTGCCCTCCGCGTGCGCGGACCCCTCCCCTGCTGGCCGCCCAAGGAAAGACCTCTCGGGCTCCCCACAAGAGGGGCGCACGTGGGGGGCGCACATTGCCCTGGGGGGAAAGGGCGGGGCTGAAACTCCTCATAGCGGGGGTCTGGGAGGGGACTCTTCTGCAAGTTCTCTGCTCCTCCCCCGTCCTCAGAAGGGCCTCCTCACGGCCACCTTGGTTCAGCTGCCTGCCTGCTGATTCCCAAGCCACCCCAGGGTGCAGTTCTGTTGCTTGGAGGTTTTCTTGGAGAAGGGGAGATCACACCTGGCGATGCTCAGAGGTTACTCCTGACTCTGTGCTCAGGAATTACTCCAGGTGATGATGGGGGGATGCCCGGGATTGAACCCGGGTCAGCCACGTGTAAGGCAAACGCCCTTCCTGCTGTACTATCACTCTGGCCCCCATTTTTGGCTTTGAGGGACAGCTCTCTGGAGACCACTCCCAGCAATGCTCAGCCCAGAAGTATCACCCAGGGACACCCGGCCACACCCGGTGGTGCCAGGGATTGAATCCAGGGCCGCCAGCCTCCTCGGCACGCACTCTGGCCCTGTTTCTCCTGTGACTGTCTAACGGACTTGGGGCCGGAGCGATAGCACAGCAGGTAGGGTGTCTGCCTTGCACAAGGACAACCTTGGTTCGAACCCCGGCATCCCATATGGTTCCCTGAGCACTCCCAGGAGTCATTCCTGAGTGCAGAGCCAGGAGTAACCCCTGAGTACCGCCGGTGTGACCCAAAAAGCAAATAAATAAATAAATAAACAGTCTAACGGACTGTATAACCAAGCCATCTCTGACTCGGTAGCCACCCTGCACATTCCCACCCTGCCCTGCAGGCCTGGCCCGTCTGGGAAATAAGTCTTCTTGTACAGGGGCCTCGGCCTTTGCCTCGCATGCTACTGACTCCTACTCCAACCCTGGCACCGTCCCCCAAGCACTGCCAGGAGTGAGCCCTGAGCACAGAGCCGGGAGAAGCTCCTGAGCATCTTTGGGTATGGTCCAAAACCCCAAAAAAGAAAAAGAAAAGTCTGCATTCATTCATTCATTCATTCATTCCTTCATCCAGCAAGCACTGCCCCATCTCCGACACTCCAGCTACGCGTGGATGAGACGAAGGGGCTGCCCCAGGGCCCTGCTCGCCTGGGGAGGGGGGCTGGGGGCTTAGAGGGGCACAGAGGTGGGAGCAGTCATGCAGCTCAGGACGCTGCACATGGTCATACCCGACCCAGACACTCCTGTGGGGTTCAGGTCTCTTCCTGGAAGGGGTTGCTTGGTGGGGTTGGGGGCACACCCAGGGATCACTCCTGCAGTGATGGGGCACCCTTACGTGGCACTGGGGGTTGCATCAGGGTCATTCTGCACCCAGCAAGCGCTCTCCCTGCTGTGCTGTCTCGGGCCATGGGGGCTGGGATGGGAGGGGTGGGGGGCGGGGGGTAGTCAGGAAGGCTGGCCGAGAGCTCTGCCCTGGCGGGCTCTTTCCGGTAGGGACCTGTCGCTTCAGAAGGTGTCTAGCTGAGAGCAGAGACCCCACCGGACAGGGCCAGGCTAAACAGCCTGAGTTTCACCTGCAGCACTGAGTCTGAACTGTCACTGCCACGGTAGCCTGCCCGTGTCCCCCGAGACCCCAGCATCCTTGGTTCAAGCATCAGCGCCGTCTGACCATGGAACCATCCAGCCTGGTTGGCCAAGAGTGGCCGGGCGTGACCCTCAGGCCCTTTGAGCATTGCTTGGGAGCCACACGCCACCCCCCACCCCCTACCCCCCCCTAAAAAAATAAAACAGGGTGGGGAAGGAATATCATATAAGGAACTTTAAAGGCTGCAGATCTAGAGGGGGTAGACCAGGAAGCAAAGCCTTTGTCTTGCTAAGGGTGGGGAGTTCCATGATTTTTGATGTTAAAATAAAAACATTTGCTGAGAGTGATAAACTATAAAACCAGAAATAGAAGATAAAAATTCCAGATCACCAGAGGAAACAGAAACAAAGAGGCATTGTTGATTCCGGCAAAACACAGGATGGGGGCTACAAAGGAAACGTCCAGGCGCGTGACACGGCTTCTATTTTGGGTGGACTTTGAGGAATGTCCAGTGAGGGGCTCCAGAGGTAACAACCAGAAAACATCAGAAAAGTCACCCCAAAAGACAATCATCTGTTGAAAACCTACTGGACAGTCGTGGACACAATTTCAGAGAGGAAAAGGTCCTTCGGGAATGATTTGCCTAACTCTGCCTCTTTTCCCCCTCCTGGAGGTTTGGCCTCCGGAAAAGCACTTTTTTCTCACCACCAGCCTCGGCAAAATGAAACCAGTCTCACAGGATCTCTCGCCCCCTGGTGGCCATGTCAGGCAGCGCACTTGGACTAGATACAGAAGCAGAGCAGAGAACCTCCTCAGCCCTGGGTCCGGGGACTCTCCCCCAAAACTAAAAACAAAAACTTAGTGGATGATATTTAAAACAAAATTATTAGGTATAACTAAAGAGGCTGGAGAAAGAGTTCAATTGGGGTAAGCACAGGTTTTGCATGCAGGAGACCCAGGTTGGATCCCCAGCCCCATATGAGGTCTCCCGAGCACTGTCAAGAGCAACTCTGAGCACAGGGAGAGGAGCGGGTATGCAGAGTGAGTACATTCCTTGAACGAGGGAGGCCTGGGTTTAATTCCCACCACTGGATGTTCTGCCCACGGCCCCAGGAGTAACCCCGAGTACTGAGCCAGTAATAACCCTCCCTGAACACCACCAGTTTTCCCCTCAGAAAATCCCAGAGTCAAGAGTAGCCCCTGAGCACTAATTGGGGTGTAACCCCGAGCCCAAATCAGAAGAGGGAGGGGGAGAAAGAAGGAAGAGAAGGAGAAGAAGGAGAAGGAGAATTATCTTGAAAATCTTTTTTTTCAGTCCCAGGAAAACCTTAAAAGCAACTGAAGAAATGGTATATTGAAGCAACACTGTAAGTCATGGAGTCTAAATAAATAAATAGCCAAATTAGAAAGATAATTATCTCCAAAGGAACAGCAGCAAAATTGGCTGCTCAATGAAAAAATAAAAAGATTAGGAGGCAGAGTGATAGTACAGTGGGTAGGGTGTTTGCCTTGCATGCGGCTGACCTGGGTTCAATCCCCGGCATCCCATATGGTCTCCCAAGCACTGCCAGGAGTAATTCCTGAGTGCAGAGCCAAGAGTAACTCCTGAGCATCACTGGGTGTGACCCAAAAAGCAATAACAACAACGAAAAAAGAATAAAAGACTACAAGGGTTCACTTTTATTTAAAAAAAAAAATGCTGTTACACCTTGTTCTTGCCTCATACCAGGCCAAACCTGGGTAGATCCCTGAGAGCACATTCTGGTGCCCTCTGCAACCAGGAGTGATCCCTAAGCACTGCCATGTAACCCCAAAACCAAAATAATAATAATGAGGACAATGAGAGTGCCAACCCTGCATTCTTGACCCTGTGACAACATCCTTAAAGAATCAAGGCAGTGGGCCAGAGCAATAGTACAGCAAGTAGGGCACTGCCTTGCACAAGACCAACCTGAGTTCAATCCCCAGCATCCCATTCGGTTCCCTGAGCACTGCCAGGAGGGAGTGATCGCTAAGTGCAAAGACAGGAGTAACCCTGAGCACTGCCAGGAGTAACCTCTGCCCCCCAAAAAAGAGAATCAAAGCAAAATCTGGAAAAGGCATGTGCCTATTGTGTGTATACACATATACACACATACATATGTATATATGTATACATGGGGACACATATGCACATGCGCGCGCACGCACGCGCACACACACACACACACACACACACACACACACACACACACACACTGTGTGATTCTAACACCAAAGCATCTGTAACAGGCAAACGCAGGAGACAGTGAGAGAACAGCCCCGGCGTTGCTCACCTGTAACTCTGAAGTTTGCTTCTCTCAGACCTCAACGAGGCTTTGTACTGATCCTTGGGAGCCACGTCTTGGAAAGGAAACGGGAACTGGGGCAGTCTGGAATACTGCTTGGCCTTCTCCATTTCTTTAAACTCCTTTGAGGAATAAGGCCTTCCTAGAGGAAAAGAACAAAACCCGAAGGAGCACTCCAGGGCTGGAGAGAGAGGGCCACAGGGCACACAGCCTGCCTGGCACACAGCCTGTCCGGGTTCTATTCCCTGCACCCCACAGGCTCCCCTGAGCTCCACCGGGAGTGGGCACAGAGCCAGGAGTTAAGATCTGAGCACTGTCAAGGGTGGCCCCAAGGCCAAAATAAACACACTCAAAGGTCCTTCCAGTCACTTGGGGGTTGGCAGTCTTCTGACAGTCGTGTCTAGGAGGATGCCGGGGACCACCGAGCACCTGTCTTATACTGCAGATGAGCCCTCCTCTCTTCATCCTTCTTCCGCTGGCTTTTAAACAGAGGGTCGGAAAATGGCGGCACTGTGACCTGCAAGAAAGGGGACTCTGTGAGGACACCAGAGACGTTGTAGTAAAGCTTCCGGGGAGAGAGTTTCGGAGGCGCAGAGACTCGGGTGCTGTTGTAGGGGGCGCCTCTCCCGGGAAGCGCCTCGTTCAGAGGCCGGGAGCCGGGGTGCCAGTGCCTCAGAGGAATGTGAGAACAAGGCAGCCAAAGGTGAGGCTGGATGAAAAAAAAGATTAAAACAATAAATTTTATATTATTATTATTATTATTATTGCTTTTTGGGTCACACCTGGCAATGCACAGGGGTTACTCCTGGCTCTGCACTCAGGAATTACCCCTGGTGGTGCTCAGGGGAACTATATGGGATGCTGGGAATTGAACCCGAGTCGGCTGCGTACAAGGCAAACGCCCTACCCGCTGTGCTATTGCTCCAGCCCCTAAAACAATAAATTTTTTTAAAAAGGTGACGCTGGAGGAAGGCCTGAAGCAGCTCACCTTGTTCACAGTGGGAACGTCCCAGCAGGGGACACGCAGGGTTGGGTTCCAATCTCCAGGGAAAACACTTTGGGAATTTGATTACAAATGAAAAGAAAGCTGAGTGTGTGCGGGAATGCCCTGAGTTACATCCCCCAGCACCCCCGGCAAACAGCACACGAGCCCCCCCCCCCGCCCCACCCGCCAGGGTCTCAAGCATGGCCCGGCCCACACGGCACCACTGGGCGTGGGCCCTATCAGGGGGGAATACGGAGTGACCCCAAGGCCTCTGAAGTGACCATTTTTCCCTTGACCCCAGAGATTCTAAAAACCTATAAAGGAAAAAATGACCTCACCTTTCCATAGCTCGGGCTCTTTGTCACCATGTAGTAAGGGTTGTACACTTCCGGGTCATACAACTCTCCAAATATAATCGGCTTTAGGGGAAAACAGAAGACACCGCTAAGAGCTAATCGATACGTACAAATATGCTAGTGTCGGATTTTTTTAAAAATCCAAATATTTTATGCCGTTTGATGTAAAATCATAGACTCAAAGGGTGAGAAGAAACCTTGGAGGTACGTGAAACTTAGGGCTGGAGCAATCGTGTAGCAGGTAGGGAGTTTGCCTTGCACTCAGGCTGACTCAGATTCCATCCCCAGCACCCTATCTGGTCCCCCGAGCACTGTCAAGAGTAATTTCTGAGAGCAGAGGCAGGAGTAACTCTGTCTCTCTGGCAGACAGTCCTTTGGGTCACTGCAAACACTCTCCAGTTTGTTCTGAGCCTGGGTTCCACTCTGCCCTGTCACTCCCAGTGGCCTACATGAGTCCTCTCCATTGAGGCAACACAAAATACGGCCAGCCGGGTCCCTTCCCTCACCAGGTCCCCTCCACTTCTCCCCTGGGGTTACTTCTCCAGTCTCTTCTCCAAGCTCTGCCCTGGGCCCTCTGCACGCTCTCTGCAGCCTCCAGTTGGTTTTTTCTTTTTCTTTTTTTTTTTTTCTTTTTGGGTCACACCCGGCGATACACAGGGGTTAACTCCTGGCTCTGCACTCAGGAATAACTTCTGGCAGTGCTCGGGGGACCATGCGGATGCTGGGAATCGAACCCAGGTCGGCCGTGTGCAAGGCAAACGCCCTACCCACTGTGCTATCGCTCCAGCCCCTCCAGTGAGAGTAAATTCAAGCTGAATTCCTCAAACGAGCTGGCTTCCAGGAGCGCATCCAAGTTCGGGAGTGTCTGAGTGCAAAGCCCAGTCCCCCAGCTCCCCCAGCCCGCTCTGCCCAGCCCTGACACTGCTCTGAGACACACGGGCCCGTTCAGACCCATGAGATGCCAGGGAAAGGTCTTTCTGTTTCCTGTCGAAGATTCTGCGGGTGTAAGAAAGCCCTCTGGTGCCACTCATGCCATTCTCACGCCTTGAATACAAAGACCTGATGCTTGAGGTTGAAAGTGACCGATAGTGCTCTGAGGGTGAGGGCAGCGGGGAGAGGCGGCAGACACCAGACCCAGCCTCCAAAGTGCTGCCCTGGACACGTGACATTGCTGGGACATGTATGATGTCACCGAGCCCCCAGGCTCTGTTAAATAAGAAGTGGTCAGTGGTTTCAGCTACTCTTATTCTCTTAACATTTATGTAAAAACAATTCTGATAAATCTAGTTCCACTTCCCATATTGACTGTCCTGTGAATTCTTGGTCCTGTTTGGTTCTGGGGACCAAGCCCAAGGCAAGTGCCTAACCACTGAGCCATAACTACCCCAGACTCGCATGACTTCATCTCAAATTCAAAAATGTAAACTTGGTAATGTCTGTATAAACAATAAAAATGTTGGTCCAACGCTTCAAATTATAGTCTTGGGGGACAGGGGGCTCCACCTGATGATGCTCAGGGGCTAATCCAGGCTCTGTGCTCCAGGGTCGCTCCTGCTCGGGAGACCAGTGGCACAGGGACCAAACCCGGCCTCCGCATGAAGCAAGCGCTCAGCCTTTGAGCAAATACTTTATTTTTAAAATAACAGTTCAAGGGCCAGGGAGATGTTGCAAAGGTTACAGGGGTTTGCCCCGCCTTGGCTGTGGCTTTGACCCTGGTTCAAATCCCAACACAGCAGATGGTCCCCTGAGCACCACCAGGAGTGAGCCCTGAGACGCAGCCAGGCACGGCCTCCAAGCACACTGGGGATGGCCAAAAGCTAAAAGAAACAACAAGCACCAATTCAGTACCTTTTTCCTTGTGTGGTTTAAAAAATATTCAAAATTTTCTTCTTTCTTTTTTCTCAACCCTCGATATGAAAGCACTTTTTTTATAATGCTCTCCTGAAGGGGGGTTGCAACATTTTCCGTCCACTTTTTATGTAACAACTCTTTTTTTCTTTCCTTAAGAGCGTCTAAATCCTTAAGATATGTATCCAAGCGCTAAGAGATACAAACAAGAACAAGAAATGATTAAGAGTTTTCTTTTATTGTCATTTGTGTGTGTGTGTGTGTGTGTGTGTGTGTGTGTGTGTTGGGGTAATGGTGTGGGGAAAGGCTACTTTTCCCATTCCTCAGCTCTCTGCACAGAATATAACTGAGCAGCAGAATCAAGTTCAGAAAGACAAACTGACAGGGGCCAGAGAGATTGCACAGTGGGTAGCGCGTTTGCCTTGCATGTGGCTAAACTGGGTTTGATCCCCAGCACCCCATATGGTTCCCCGAACTTGCCAGGAACAATCCCTGAGTGCCACTGGGAGTGCCCGGGCCTCCCACCCTTCCCACACACACATACAAAGAAACAGACAAACGGTTAACATGAAGACTCATGAAAATTTCCAAACCTCAACTTTGCCTTCAGATTGACACAATTCTAACTTGTAAACAACTTCCGATTCTTGAAAGAAGAAAAGTGCCTGCCACAGAGGCAGGCAAGGGGGGGAGGGGGAGGGAGGCAGGAGGGAAACTGGGGATATTGGTGGTTGGAAATGTACAATGGTGAAGGGATGGGTGTTAGAACATTGTATAACTGAAACCCATGACTCTGTATGGGTTTCATACAGAAACTTACAACTCTGTATCTCACTGTGATTCAATTAAAAAAACCTGCTTCATTTTTGTTGCTGTTTGGGTTTGGGGTTTGGGGCCATTCCAGGCAATTAGTTCAGGAATTACTCTTGGGGTACTTGGGGGACCAAAAGGGATGCTGGGCTGGCAGCCACAAAGGCATAGTGCCCTACCAGCTGTTCTGTTTCTCCAGCCCCCAAACTGCTTCTTTGTAAAGATTTCAAAGCTTTTCTAGTCACTCAGCTTATAGCCCTAGTTTTCCTCACCAGAAAAATCCATGACGAAATTCGTAAGGTAGAATGAACACTTCAAGGAGAGGGAGTACAGTGGATAGGACACCTTGCACGTGGTCAACCCAGGTTCAATCCCCAGCATCCCATATGGTCCCCTGAGCCCTGCCAAGAGTTATCCTTGAGCAAAGAGCCAGGGGTAAGACCTGAGCACTTCCTGGGTGTGTCTCCCCCCACCAAAAAGAGAACATTTTGACTTTGCTCTTCTGTAAAACCAGGGCGACCTCACCTACCTCCTCTGATACTTGAGAACTTCCCTTATTATTTCACCACACAATTTCAGTTCCTTTCACTGAGATTAAAACCTTCTTAAGTTCAGGAACTACCCATAGTGATATATCATTACCCTAAAACATTAAGTCAGTTCAGGAGGCTTTATATAAACTCCACCACAAATAGGAATGGCATAGGAGAAAGATGTAAGTTTTAGTTGGGAATAATTTCCATTCTAGTCTAACTGAATTTCCTAAAAGCAAAAGTGGGGTTTTTGTTGGTTTGACTTGGGGCCACACCCAGTGATACTCAAAGGCCATCGATGGCCCTGTGCTCAGAATCACTACTGGTGGTGCTCAGGGACACGGAGGTGCCAGGAATCAACCTAGGGTCAGCTGCATGCAAGGCAAGAGCCCGACCCACTCTGCTCTCTCTCTCTCTAGGCTCCTTTCTGCTGTTGTTGTTGGATTTTGGTTTGGTTTTCCAGGGGGGTGGGGGAGGGGGAGGAAAACATCTTAATAAAGGGATTGTTTGACAAACTATGGGGAAAGAGGTGTTTCTGTTCACTATCCAGAAGAAGACAGGGAGCAGTTAGAGTAATATTTCAGATATGTACGGGTAGATCTCTTAGTGATCCATCAAGAAGGTGATGCTACCTTAGATCCATGGAACACAGACAAGAGTTGAGAGAAGGCTCGTTTTTCTCAGGCATGACTATCATGGAAACATGCCTGTGGCCGGCTTGTTCCATGTCCACTTACCAGCGCATACTAAGCATCACAGTCCGCAGCCAGCTCTTACCTTCACAACATAATTTTCTCTAAATAATATTGCATGCACAGCTTCATCAACATCTTCTCTTGCTAATTCCTAAAATTACAAATTAAAAAGTGTAAATCCTGAAGAAGCAAACCAAAATGACCAGACAGTGTGTTTTATCAATAGTCTTAGAAAGTAAATCTAGAACCTATATAAGTATATTGGAAGTTTTTTAACATGATTCTACATGACCCTATCACCCAGGTTTAACTCAGTCTATTTTATTTCATCTAAATCCCTGCCCAAATCCCCTGTGTCACACACCCAATTTAATTTTGAAACAAATTTGGTTTGTTTGTATTTGGGGGCCTCATCAGGCAAGACTGGAGGCTTACTCCTGGCTCTGCACTCAGGAATTACTCCTGGCAGTGCTCAGGGCACCATAAAGGATGCTGGGGATCAAACCCTGGTTGTCCCACTGTAATATCACTCTGGCTCCTGAAACAACTTTCTTACATCTTATAAATCTGGGGGTTATCTGTACCAAGGATCAAACTTAGAGCCTCAAGCAACATGCAAAGAATGTGCTCTGTTATTAACTTATATCTCTGGCCCCAAGTCATATTTACAGTATTTTTTTTAAAAAAAACTTGCTAATTTGGGGGCTGGAGTGATAGCACAGCGGGTAGGGCGTTTGCCTTGCACGCGGTCGACCCGGGTTCGATTCCCAGCATCCCATATGGTCCCCTGAGCACCGCCAGGAGTAATTCCTGAGTGCAAAGCCAGGAGTGACCCCTGTGCATCGCCAGGTGTGACCCAAAAAGCTAAAAAAAAAAAAACTTGCTAATTTGGTGGAGGGATGTAAACGATCACTGATGACTGTATGACAGAAATGTAAACATGAAAGCTCATAAGTTTGTAACTGTACCTCATGGTGATTCACTAATAAAAAATTTTTTTAAAACTATCAGGGAATAGCTTTTGCTACCATAAATAAATCATATCTATTAATCAGTGGGCTGGATCGATAGCACAGCGGTTGGGCTTTCGCCTTTCACTCGGCCAACCCGAGTTTGATTAACCAGTAGTGTGCTGCAAATGATCTATTCCACACACAAAAATCATTCCATAAAGAACTTATGTCTTCAGCAGCACAAACTTTCTATTTGGAGTCTATACTTTTTAATATATACTGCAATAATGCTATGGATTTCTTTTGAATATAATATTAACTAATAATCTCAAAATGGATATCTAATTTTAAAATAAATAAATAAAAATAAAAACTTGCTATTACAGGAATGCTCTTAAGTCACTTCTCCAACATTCAGTAGATGATGTTTTACACTTAAATCCTCGCTTTAGAGTTTTTCAGTAGGTGACTACGAATTGACCTTCGAGCTTTCGTTATAGGTAGGGAAGAGTAAATGGAAAGCGCCCCAACCCTGGGGTTTGAAGAAGTGCCATCACCTAAAAGTGAGGAGGACAACCCCACGCCTCAACACTTCCCCCCTGATACTGGGAACCAAACTTAGGGGGGTAAAAAAGTGTTTTTGAGAAATAGAAGCATGCACCGTGACAAGTGTCTTGGGAAATCACCTTTTAGTCATTCTAATATTCAAACAGTCAGGCACCCAATGTTCACGCGGTTTAAGGACACGTTATTTATCTCTCTGCTGCATCCCCGTCCAGCTGTTAATGATTTCTACCAGTGCTTTGGACACACCCAGAAATTGAGTGTCTCTCTGCTCTTATTCTAACCAAGGCAAAAGGGACAACACGGAGGAAATAGCTAAGGGCTTTTCTCTCCAGGGAGGCAAATAATAGCACCAGATAAAATTGCTGAACTTGACAGAGAAAGACCATTGATTGCTCTTGCGGCCCGGGAACGCTGCGGCCTTCAGGAGCGCGCCGGCGGCTTCTCAGACTCTGGTTCTTGTTCCCCAAATCTGATCCTGGCCAATCCCACTCCAGGAGTTACCCTGAGCGCCAGGCGATGCCAGGCGCTGCTCCAGCTCTGGGGGAAACACCCGTGACCTAGCCTAACTCGGTCCTAGTCGCGCGGGGTCGGAGTCCCACTCCCCCACCGCCCCCGGGAGCCCCCTGCCCGCCCCTGCAGGCTGGTTCACCTCCATCAGGGCAACCGTGTCCGGCGGGGGCCATCCCTTTAATTTTTCGACCTTGAAATGTTTCAGGTTATCGAGCGACTTGTCGACCGCCATCGTTAAGGGACCCTGGGGTGCGGGGAGCGGGGTGGGGAGTCAATCGGAGACGGGTGGGGAGGGAGGGGGCTCCCCGGAGGAACCCAAGGCGGTTTGAGTCCTCGGGCTGCGACAGCGCGCCGTGGAAGCAGTTCTCCGCTGCCCCCGGCCAGTTCCCCAAACGGGGCACTTGTGCCTCCCCGCCACCAGGTCAGGTAAGGCTATGGGGTCCCCGGGGCTGGGGGAAAAGCTGGGGTCCCGCCTGGGCGGGTAGGAGCCAGCTCTCCCAGCTCTGCGCGCGGGCGCGGGGAGCGTCAACGGCCGCAGCCAACCAGTTCTTTCAGCTCAGGGCCCATGAGCTCATGGCCCAGGAGCCGGGGCCTTTGTCTCTAACTGAGGGCTCCAGGAATCTCTGGGGGAGGGGTCCTATCAGTGAGCGCCGGCCTTTCTCCTCTTGGAGACTCCGTTGGTGGGAAGGTGCGGTTGTCCTCCCGTTTGGCTTCTTATTTGAGTAAAGCAACTGTGGAGAACGCGGTAGGCTGGAAGGCTGGGCTGGGGCAGCTTCACCCTGGAGCTCGGAGCAGCGCCAGCTGAGATGAAGCTGAGACGCACAAATTCGGTTTACTCCTTTCCGTGGACCTGAGACTGTTCACAGGAGAATTGGGCAAGGGAATACGGCTAGGCCCAAGTGCTTCCAGAACTGAGAAGAGATTGCCGGGAGGTGATGTCTGGGGGGGACTGGAGAAGGCCCCCTGCTCCTTTCCCAGGATGGCCACAGGTTCTCCCAGCCCCACAGCTGTCTTCCGGGACAGTAGAGTTTCCTCTTTGCATTGGAGGGCAGTGCTGCTCAAGGGTTGGAGCTCCTGCTGTCGAGGAGGCATGAGTGGTATAGTACAGGGCAATAGGGCGTTTGCCTTGCACATGGCCCTACACAGGTTCCATCCCCAGCACCCCATATGCACCCCAGGCCCTGCCAGGAGTGATCCATGGGCACTGCCAGGTGTAGTCCAAAATCTTAAAAAATAAATAAAATTAAAAAGTTGTGTTCTTTTTTATCTGCTGCTATTTTCTTTTTTTTTTTTTTTTTGCTTTTTGGGTCACTCCCGCCGATGCACAGGGATTACTCCTGGCGGTGCTCAGGGGACCATATGGGATGCTGGGATTCGAACCCGGGTCAGCCGCATGCAAGGCAAACGCTCTACCCGCTGTGCTATCACTCCAGCCCCCCACATCTGCTGCTATTTTCATCTGCTGCCTTTAATTCAAAATAAATCCTGTGACAAAGTGGTAGCGTATTTGCAGACAACCTGTTTTGGCCACTTTCTACAAGGTGAAATGCTAAATATTTGATGGCATTGACTAAACAGAACTGGCCATGAGGCAAGTATCCAGAACAAATTCCAACCTGTGGGTGGGCATCAAGTTCAAAATGCGGTCTTGTTAGTGCAACTTCAGGTTACCTGACGCTGTGGAAGCGAGAGTGCTGACTGGGAGCGGGGAAGTGGGGGATTAAATGCAGAGAAGAGAAAGAAAAGCTGGACTCCACCAAACGCTTCCAAACAACTCTCCAGTGTTCCCAATGCCTCAGGAACAATTCTGTTCTTGTAGGCTCTGGGACCTGCAATCTTCCTGTGCCCAGATGTCAAATTCAAGACCACCAGAGAGTGGCAGGCAGAATCAGCAAGTGGATGGTCAGACTCAGAATGAACTTTGGTGTTTTCTAAAGACCTTTGGAAAACCACGAGAGTTCGTAGACATGTCTGAGGGAAGGTATTGACTAAACAGTCAATACCGGTTTTGGAGAGACTAAACGAACTGAGACGGGCACTTGGCTTTTTATGTGTCTCCGGCAGCATTTGTTAACTTCTGGGGCAAATATATTTGCAGCCACTGTCAGTACATGGCACTGTCGTCAATTATCACACAGACACTGAACCCCCAATTAAGTACAGTTTATTATGGACTGTGTTCTTGGACACACATCAGTTCTCGGAAGCCTTCGCACCCCCGCCCGTGGTTCCTACAGGAGACAGGCGTCTCTGACACAGCTCGTCTCTCCGTCAGAGAGCAGGGAAGTGCTTCCGGCGCACTGGCACCTAGGGGAGACGGGAGGAGAGGTAGGCTTGTTAGAGGAGTAAGAACACACTCAGCTCGGCCCCCTCCTGCCAGGGCCGGATGTCTCCCCTCGCTGGCAGGGTCCTTCCCCAGCCCCTGCGGCCCCTCTCCTGGCCCCACCAGGATTCAGACAGCTGCAGGGATGCAGGCGCACGGTGAGCAGAGGCAGATCACAGGGTTTGAGGGTGCCCAGCCCCTGGCTCTGAGACCAGATTCGGTCTGTCTAGAGTGCTGACTTACACTGAGCTAAGTCCCAGATTCCTTTCTCCCCTTCTCTCTCCTAACCTCCAAGTCTCTGCCTTCTCCTGCTACCGTTTGCCAGTGTTGCTCACTTCCGAGAAGGGAAGGCAGAGAAGGCAGCTGACCTCCTCGCAGAGTCCGTGCACCAGGGAGCGTCTGAGCTTCAGCCTTCTCAGTCTCCGTCTCCGTCTCCGTGGGGGGGCCTCCCTCCCTCCTTCCTTCCCTCCCTCCCTCCCTGAGGAGCTTTCAGCTGCCAGGCACCAGGCAGGAGGGTTTAAAGTAGCCCAGGCAGCGAGAGCTGCTCTGAAGAGACACGGGGCAGAGGTCTCTCGCAGAAAGGGAGTGGGCCGTGGAGACTTCCAGAGTGCTGAGCTATGGTGCTAGTCACTGCAGTAGGGAAAACTGGAGAGAACTCCAAACCAAAATAAAAAATAATAGTTTTTTTAATGGCAAAAAGAGATGCAGAAGTGCTGATAGAAGGAATAATCCTGTTTGGGGCTAATTAAACTCAAGCCGTGTATCCATGTAACACTATGTAAGGAAGGCTTGTAGGGCATGATTATAGAGCAACTTAAATTTTTCCCTTGCTTTCCTTTTTTATTGGGGCAGTTCTGCCCTGCACTCCATGCCACCTGTCATGTTTTCCTCATTACACTTATTACAAGTTCCCGTCAGAGCGTGCATTTGTCTGCCTCCTCAAAGCAGTCAGGTCTCAAGACCAGTGTTTCCATGAGTTTGTTTCTCACTACTCCCGCCTGGTGAACACAGCTTGACTCAAGAGTTAAAATGTTGAGATGAAAGCAAGCACTGGGGAAGATGCTCAACGTGACAGTGAAGGGTGTTAGATATACATTTCCATTCAAGGATCCCTGGGGGCTGAGTGGCACCCAAGTTCTGAGCCCAGCATCACGGTGCCCTGCAGGCCCTGAGCACGGCCAGGTGTGGTCCTGGTAGCCCCGGCACCGCAGGACCCCAGGAGCTCCACAGCCTCAGGCCCGAGCACTGACCACCAGGCCAGATGCTGAGGGGCAGCAGGTG